>NC_135561.1:2170000-2347500 GCF_964340395.1 Glandiceps talaboti | reverse complement strand
TATAACCATAAATGACAGTAGTAGCCATGGTAACTATTTTATGTGACTTTACTTTGTATGTCTATTATATATCTGTACCAAATGTTGCAGTATGATTTGCTAATTTAAAAATGAAATGTGGTATCACTCAGAGTTCAAGATTTTTGTACACATCTTGTGAGTTTATTAATACAATCATCGTATATTGTTGTATTGTTGTGTAAGGAGTCAAGATTTTTAGTACCTGGTGTTAAGCTCATATTGTACATTATGTTACAACTGTTGCCTTTATTTGCAATTGGGGTGACACTAACCACTTTTTGTAAACAAGTACGATACTTCGACGAATATTCTACAGTACAAATGGTGTTGAATTGGTGCTCAACTTATGTGATATGACATATACACTCACTTAGACAATTTATGTCATATGACATATACACTCACTTAGACAATTTATGTGATATGACATATACACTCACTTAGACAATTTATGTCATATGACATATACACTCACTTAGACAACTTATGTGATATGACATATACACTCACTTAGACAATTTATGTGATATGACATATACACTCACTTAGACAATTTATGTGATATGACATATACACTCACTTAGACAACTTATGTGATCTGACGTATACAATCACTTAGACAACTTCAACTGTTAAAGTATAGAGGTAATTAGGGTGCCACGCACAGTGAGGATGTAGAAGTAGTCAAATTGATATGTTGACTATAAGCTGGAAAGTCAGCAATTGGATCCTGTTGTACGTGTTGCATCTCTGTTAATGTATAGATCCTATGAGTAGTTTCTATGGTTACTGTTAGCCTTGAGTTGACTATGTGTCTATCTTTGCGGCATCATGTCCCATGAGTGAAACCTCAAACACCAACACCACTTCAACTGTAACTACAGTCAGTATAGCAATGGTACTGTGACGTCATTATCATTTATGAGTATAACTTTACAGTAATCTTGAGTACCGTTTTAACGAATTCATGCATGAAAATATATGCATAATTTGTGCATGTAAACGAAATTATTAGCCCACCAAATTTAGTGGCATTTGAGATAACAGATTTAGTATATTGTGATGTAATATACGTGTCAGCACATCTTAGCCAAAAATGTCGGGTGAAGTTTAACCCTATGCGCCTCACAAATAGATTAATTCGCCTACCCGTGTTAAATGTACATGTTTCCACGCTCAGCATTGTCGGTGGTCATTTTCTCGTTTCGTGAATTAAAAAGATCTAGATTATAATGTTTCAAATAATTATATTTCGAAATTTGCCCCTAACATGTATGTTGTACTCTCGCTATAGAAAATAACCCCGACAACTTTGGCTAATTAACAGTAATGACTAGAACAATGATCTGAACATGAATTAGAAACTTAAGATACACACATACAAAATAAATAGTACAGCCAGAAAGCTTTATCAAATATCACTAAGGCCTGCCTCGTGAATGGAGTTTCATTGTAAAATAATTAGACATTACTTCACTTATTAAATCAACAATGGCATTGTTACAGTGGAAATGTTATGTCGTAAATTTGTGCTAATTTTGAACTACAGAGGAGTGAAAATTAATCAGTGTTATACATTGAATTTTTCTTGCACTCTGAATAGAAGTATTGCGAATAAAATCAAAAGGTTAGTTTGTTTGATGTAGAATTCTATGTTGTTTGACAGTGTTTTCATTTCAACTTCATATTTGTAATAAATATAATAGTACTGTAAAAGTATTGAATAAATTTGATAAGTTGAAATCATTGTCTTTGTCACTGGATTGTTTATTGAGAGCAGAGGAAACAAATATAATTATAATTGTTGGGTTTAATGTCGGAAAACACCAAACGATATACATTTACTTCAAATGTATCTAGTGTCCCACTTCGGAAAGTTCAAGGGGCAAGTGTAGAGTATTTCATGGGGATGGAAAACGGCAAGGGAAGTGATGAAGGTCCCTGCACATATATATATATATATATATATATATATATATATATATATATATATATATATATATATATATATATATATATATATATATATATATATATATATATATATATATGTGTGTGTGTGTGTGTGTGTGTGTGTGTGTGTGTGTGTGTGTGTGTGTGTGTGTATGTATTATGTATGTATGTATGTATGTATGTATGTATGTATGTGTGTATGTATGTATGTATATGTGTATGTATACGTGTATGGATGGATGGGTGTGTGTGGGTGCGTGCTTGGGTTAGGACACTTCCTTGCCAGGGTATTATTTTGATGTCTAATATTAGACATTATTGAAACTTTTGGCACATCTGTGTCAGCATCCAAAAGGTAAGACTTCAGAAAGTAAACAACATACACAAGCAGTCCGTTACCGTCGAAGAACCCGGAAAAACCCAGCAATGACAAATTGGACCCGATAACGCCCTCAAGCCGCTGGCATCCAAAACTTTTGGTTTACATACACGTAACTTCCACAGATTGGTTTACAAGATTCAAGAGGTGCCATAGCTCCCGACCATGCTCCCCTCCCCCTCCACACACACGATTAGTTAAAGTAAAACAAATAGCCACTTTCGACAACTCTTTTGCAGGCCGCCACCCCCCCCTACCCCCCCCCCCCCCCACACACACATACACATACATTTTGCCTATGGGCTATATCACCAAATACTACTCGGCTACAGTCGAGACATCTACTATGTTTTATGTTAATCTATCGGACAAACCAAATATTTACTCATCCAATCGAAAGAATTTGATTTATCAAATCCAGAATTACGAAATCGTTGACACAAGATGTTGTATGACCAACCATTGGCGAAGTTTTATGTGATACAATACATGTACATGTTAACTTTTAGTTGTAAACATTGCTAACACCGGAATTACAAGTATAGTAGAAACATTGTGCAATTGTATGTTCATGGTCGTCCAACATCATGAAGTTTACAAAAGTTGGCCTTTCGGGTCTAGTTGAAATCCGGCATCTAAAAAACTACACTGTATAAATATTTAGGGGTATTTTCCTAATAGGATTGCGAAGCATTGAATCACGGATGGTTCATCTACACATGGGTCTCACCTGGGCTACAAGTATGTAGTATGTTATACCATGCATGAGCTAAGTTGAACAACAAATATGGAATATATACTCTGGTCGTGCTACGTCACGACAACGCGCGTCAATGTTACGGCGACACTACGTCACTGGTTCCACGATGTTCGAAACATGAGCCAAACCGTCCACAATTGCCATTACTTCCCTTAATTTTTCTTTGACCTTTGATAGTACTGGCGCTGGTATAATTATGTTATTCTCCAAAGTTTTTCTTCATTTAGCCGGAACAAATACTTGTGACCTAAGGGTTGTCACTATTCGTCTAGACAACGACCCCTTAGGTCACTCGTATTTTCCTTGGCTGAAAGAAAAAATATTGGGGAATAGCATCTAAATATTCTGTTCTATGTCCGACCCTCCTCCCTATATATACAAGAAACATAAAAGTGGGTTTTATTCAATAAACGTATTTCAGATGTCGACGTTGTCGCTGATTAGTTTGAGTTGCGACATGCTATACGTTGACGAAAACCATCCATATACCCTACTATCAAAATACATGGTTTGAATTCTGCAGTACATGTAAGGATAGAGTTCTCATGAAGGGACAGGGTTAGAGTTCTCACCAAGGGACAGGGGTAGAGTTCTCATCAAGGGACAGGGGTAGAGTTCTCATCAAGGGACAGGGGTAGAGTTCTCACCAAGGGACAGGGGTAGAGTTCTCATGAAGGGACAGGGGTAGAGTTCTCATCAAGGGACAGGCGTAAAGTTCTCATCAAGGGACAGGGGTAGAGTTCTCATCAAGAAATAATAATGATAATAATGATATAGGAAATTACGAAATGGTCGGCTATTACATGTGTAATCTAATAATATGGAGTACTGATGGTCATAGATTCCTACTCTCAGTGGCATTACATAGCATCGATGTTTTGTCATTAATGTGCATTTAAAACCCGGAACCGATTAGCTGTTTTGAAACGTGTACACGGATGTTACAAAGGCTAAGAAAATGGGTTTTTATAGCCTACCTTTAGAATGTGCTCTCAAATATTACATAATACATGTATTTACCCTCTCATTGTGACCGACATAGCAGATAAGTTTGTTGTGGCGGTGTTATGGACACAGACAAGGTGGTTTCTTCCTTGTCTGTGGTCGAACAGATACTAACAAGGGTTCCTGTCATTATTTTGGCAAATTTTCAGCCAAAAATAATGACCTCGTTAAAATTGATTAAAAGTACCTAAATTAGGTAAAAAAAGAAGAAGAATTGTTTCTGCTCAGCGCGCGCATCACTTAAATACCCTCGTATCGGTCGTTTTTTTCTGTTTGTCCAGCCCATGCAGTCTGCAGATCCATGGGAAAACACAAAAATAACCCTCCCTACTTCAGTAAAGACAACTGCAGAGCCAATCAGAGACAAGCACACACACTTGCTCTAAAGTACTAAATAACATGAATAAAAAGAACAGTTACTGCCATAAAAACATGTAGTAGATTGAGTTGAGAATAAAAACAAAATCGCGTCGTCGCACCACTTCAGACAAAATGTCCTGACCAGAAACAATTTTTTTTCTCGCCTTATTGGAGTATCAATTATTTGGTATTCACATTCTATAATGTACATGAGAGGTTGGGCATCCAGAGCATACATTGAACCCGGAAGTGTGTTGAATTAAATTAGTAGCGTCGCCCTACACTCCACAATGACAAATTGCTTTAAGGGTAGTTTATAAGAGTGTTGTACTGGACGTACGACCAGTTACATTTCTAACTTGCCTGAACTGGTACGTTAGTAAGTCACGTGTACTGAACTGGAACTTTGTCAAACAATCTTCGCTTCGCTTGAGGAACGCTGAGCCGAGCTTCTGATACAAGTTACCGTTCTTGGCAGGACTATTGCGGCTCTGCTAGCGGGCCGTAAAGAGTAATTCAACTTGTATGTATCCTTCTCCAAGGCCGTTGAAGTATGCGTGTGAGACGGGAATGAAAAAACATACAAGTCAACCATGTCGTTAAGAGTGACTGTTATAACAATACTTCTGGTGGTCCTCATTTATCAACCACCAAGTTCACTTAGTCAAGTTCCAGATTGTCAAGTCGTGTCCAACTCTCTGCATGTTGATGTTGACTCAACATGCTCGATCAATCCAAGTTTACTTACGGGACAACTCGACACGTTACGAGTAGACCGTGACGGTACTCTCATAGTGCAATCGAATGGCAATGACTTCATTCGTCTAGTTGCCAAGTGGGTTGAAGTAATGCCAACTGGCAAAATCACTGCAGATGTTCAAGGCTATGAAGCTGGTCAAGGCCCAGGTGCTGGTAACGCCGCTGGTTCTGGAGGTAAGGCTAAACTTATATTGCCCCATTAGTAACTTTTCAAACAGCGTCCGATGTTCACCCACTTATGTGCAGAGCTACTGAAGGTCTAGGGGCTTTCATAAACTATGTTTACTATCAAATAACAAACCCTAGACAAACGTAAACCCATAAAATCTAAACAAACCCAGTATTAGGTACCAACTATTTCAACGGAGTAGCCAACGCGTGATGAATTTCTGGCAGTGAACCTTTCTCTTCGTACTTTTCAAATGAACGACAATGGATGCATATATACAAGTCATTGACGACTTCAATTGCATCTGTTTTCAACCACTAGTAAAACAAATCCATTAAATCAGCAGACTGTATTCATTAGTACACCAGCAGGATTTCAACTACCATGTGTTATTTTGGGCATTGTCACTGACAACTTTGTACTTTCTTACCGGGACTGAGAAGTCCAGCTCTCACTGCAGATCGCCTATTAAAATTTATGCATTAGCATCGGTTCACCGTTTGCGAAGTGTGACGTCGTGTTTGTAGCCCCGACGAAACAGTCCTTCAGTTTCTGAAAGTTTGTGGTAAATTTAGTATCCCTGTATATACACTTACTAAAAATTGATCTATAAAAATATCAATCAGAAATGCCATAATTACTTCCATTGAACAATTCAATTGTTAAATTGCCGACATATTCAAATTAGGATATATTTTGTCCTGGAAAAGAAACTATTGTCTTGAAATGAATGTATTTAACTTATAGTGAAATTGGTTTTGAGAAATCCAAGATTTGATAATTACGACACACATGACACAAGTTTCCAGCAGGAGGGTTTCGTAGGGACATCCGTGTACGTGTAGGAAGTAAAAATTTGTGCGAACAGTTTCAAATTACTGAACTGTCAAGAAACGTTGACGATGTTGATAAATCACACCATATTGTGGTTTTGAAGAAAACGAGCAAACCCATCTCATGTACACTATATAAGAGACGGCCTCAGCTCAAACGACGTGTGAACACGTACGCCCCCCCCCAGAAAATTACTGCAAATCTTGTGGAATTTCTATGAACTTCAAGTTTCATTTTTTGGGGGGAAACGTAAAAGGCACTGCACTTTATCATCTGCAAAATTCAAACACAACTTCCATGGTCACGTCACTTACACCCCGTTTTGTAGAGTGTGCATATATTGACATTTGACTTTAACATCATGCCTTCAATTAACAGTCAAACCACATACAAACTTAGGGTGAATATCGTTTGCAGTGTAGTCAAATCCATACGAGTAAGCCATTCACAAATACATACGAGTAAGCCCTTCACAAATACATACGAGTAAGCCCTTCACAAAAAAATGTAATACTTGGGAATGGATTAGTCAGTATAAATGAAGAGTTTGAGCATACAAACTTGAAGGGAGCGTTACGAACATCATTTAATAAGATTAATGCCTAGTGACTTGTCGAATTCTACCAAAGCAATATGTCTTGTGCAGTGATACCGACTGCTCCTTGGCCACGTTGGCATGGGACCGTGTTCAAAGGCCGAGCTCACATGACATAAGTTTGAATACGTAAGAAAACTACTGACCGAAAATCACCCAGAGGTTGAGTTGAGTTGAGTACATTACTGGATCTGTCAGTTTCTCGTTTACATGTAATGGGACTCTGTGTCGACGTCATACTGTAATTTCCAAGCAAGAAATAACATTTAAATACATGTACTGCAATGCATATATATTCATTTAGCTCAAAGACTAGTCTAAAGTTTGATACACCAATTAGCTAGAATAACACCAAGACAAGACTCTGGCTAATAATCTCTATGGTTTTACACCCAATGGAATCACAGACACTTGTTGTATGTATTTCAGAACACTCTATTGTCATGAATTTGTAATTACCGTGTTTGGGTTCAGACATGACGCTGTTTATACATGTCGCCAAACACCAAGTTGGTGAGAATCTTATTATTGAAATAGCTGACATTGGCGTCAAGACAACCGTTTTCAGTAAGATTTGATACTAGCGACGGCTAGTCGACAATATTGACGTCTTTGAACAAATGCAAGTTGCACAAAGGGTACGGCCACGTGTTTCTGGAATCACTAATACATTCATGTATATTGAGAACAGTGCACAGAAGTAGTTTCCACAACGGATTGTATGCAGTCGAAGGGTTTATTGCCCGATGGAAAAAAAGTATGAAAACAGTAATTACAAAAAATTACGACGCGACATCTGCTTATAGTTCCCGTTGTCATTTCCGACTCTGTCCTCGCTTACATGTATAAAGATATGAATATGATAATTGTAAATGCCTAGTCCAACTAAAGTTGGGTGTTGGCAAAATAAAATAAACTGACTTGGTAGTTCTTATTCATGTTTGCGTAGGTGTGCATATAGCTATGGTAACTATATAGCAACAAAAGCGTTATAAAAAAACCGGAAAGCAATTGGAGTTTGTTATTTCTAAAAAGTACCTCGGGTACATTATGTCTTCGACAGGGGAGACGAATTAGATATGCGGAAGCAGCTCAAGTCTTTTTATGCTAGGGCAAATTTTATTGTTCGTAAATTTAGTCATTGCTCCTCGAAGGTGAAATGTACACTTTTTAGAAGTTTTTTATACAATGTATATTGTTTAAATGTTTGGTGTAACTATAGTACTAGGATGATGCATACTTTAAAAGTGGCATATAATAACACAATGCGATTAGTATTTGACCTAAGAGGTGCAGTCAGCATTTAGTAATATCTGTGTAACCAGTGATATTTTGAGTTTTTCATCGCTCCACTGAAAGTTGCCGTATACATTTAACGGACGTATTGTTGAGAGTCACAATACTTTAATTCGAATCTGTATTGACTCTGATACATATTTTCGTTCAAACCTTTGGAGAAAGTATAGGATTGTCATGTATAGTACAAGATACTTGTTTAATGTTATTATGTCTGTCTTTTTCTTTGTGTTTGTAAGTTTTTAAAAAAATATTTTTATGGACATCTTGGTGGACTGAATTAAAGAAATAATAATAATACTAATAAAGTGAGGACATGACAACGGGAACTACAAGCAGACGTCTTCGTATTTGTTTTTGTGCAATTCAGTTTTCATACTTTTTTTTCAATCGGGCAATAAACCCTTCTACTGCGTGCAATCCGATGTGGGAACTACTTTTGTACACAGTTGTCGATAAGCATGCATGTATTTGTGATTCCAGTTGCTATAGTTACCATAGCTATATGCACCCCTACGCAAAAATAAGAACTACCAAGTCAGTTTAGTTTATTTTGCCGGCACTCTACTTTAGTTGGTCTGGGGGCATTTACAATATCATATTCATTTCTTTATACATGCAATCACGAGTTCAGCCTGAAACCCATCGTTTTGATTTCATCTACTATACAGGCTAGTTTTGTAAAACAGGATTGCTTTGTAGTATCTCGGCTATAAAAGGCAGGAGGATGTCAACACTGACGGTGCTGCATAAAAACGGTCGAATTCTATAATCACGTGACAAATAATAGTATCATATAGCTGCAACAGTAGTTTTTAATTTGCAAAATAGGTTTGTGGATTCACAAGTTTTCAATTCTTGACCGGATGTTACTCATACACTGTCAAAGGTTAACATATAAAGTAACCAGTTTGTACTAGATTTTTTGAATACACTGCAAACAAAGAACATAAAACACAAACAAATAACGCAAACACCAAATTGAAGAAACAAGTTAATTTGATAGATATTTCATGAGTGCGAAAATGTAAGTTTGTCGATATCAATACCAAAATAATTTTCCGTATCCCATCTCAAAGCTACTTTTAACATCGATCAAAATAGTGTTCTTTCAAGAAGAGTGGTCAACTTAGTGTAACACAATATTTATCTACTAATGGAAGACCTTGAAAAATATACATACGTGTACATCCTTTGTCTCGTGTGAGACTAACGATTTCAACAGATATGTAATGTGCACCTATTCTCTGAAAGCAAAGCTCGGGGCGCAGTTTTATGCAAAATTTTGATGAAATAAACTTATGTAGATAAAATACCTTGATTTTGGAACATAAAATGAGTATATAAAATGATTTTTGTCTGGTAATATTATTTTATACTTATCATAATTTAAGGAATTCTGTCTAGCATTCTGATTAGTTTGTTTTTAATGGTGTTAATTCCCCGATGGCTGCATGTGAAATGTAAATTAATGTGCAGTCACGTGATAGTTTTAAGCTCCAGATACGTCAGGTTCAAGTTCAATTTTGGTGGCCAACTCTTGGCCTGTAGAAATGAGACGGATGAGCCTTTAACCATATACCCTACAGTCTATTGTTGAACTGTGACAGGAAGTAGAATCGGGGAGTAGAATATCATAGTGTAGAGTAATAGACCAAGATGTTCAAAGCCTTAAACCATATACCCTACAGTCTATTGTTGAACTGTGACAGGAAGTAGAATCGGGGAGTAGAACATGTAGAGTAATAGACCAAGATGTTCAAAGCCTTAAACCATATACCCTACAGTCTATACTTGAACTGCGACAGGAAGTAGAATCGGGGAGTAGAACATGTAGAGTAATAGACCAAGATGTTCAAAGCCTTAAACCATATACCCTACAGTCTATGGTTGAACTGTGACAGGAAGTAGAATCGGGGAGTAGAATATCATAGTGTAGAGTAATAGACCAAGATGTTCAAAGCCTTAAACCATATACCCTACAGTCTATGGTTGAACTGTGACAGGAAGTAGAATCGGGGAGTAGAATATCATAGTGTAGAGTAATAGACCAAGATGTTCAAAGCCTTAAACCATATGCCCTACAGTCTATGGTTGAACTGTGACAGGAAGTAGAATCGGGGAGTAGAATATCATAGTGTAGAGTAATAGACCAAGATGTTCAAAGCCTTAAACCATATACCCTACAGTCTATGGTTGTACTGTGACAGGAAGTACAGTAGAATCGGGGAGTAGAATATGTTGAGTAATAGACCAAGATGTTCAATGCAACTTGCCAATACATGTAAATTTGTGTGCATCGCTCTATCTACATTTAGTTTGGCGGCAAAACTGTTTAATAGTCTAGTTCCATACCGACCGTATTCCGTACTACATTGTACGTTATCTTCACCGTATGAAGATATAAACGTAGTACGGAATACGGTCCGTCAGGAACTAGACTACAAAACTGTAGTCCTAGACTAAAGATACGTAGAGAGCAAATCAGTATTAAAGTAAAATATCGGAAATAAGCCCCAAATTACCGATCGTTGTAATTTCCTTCCATAATTACGTAATTATTCTGTGAATTATGTAGTCTATCATTTCACGTCATTTCCGGTAAACAAGCTACGGACGTGCACTACGTGTTCGCGTACAGTTCAAATGATAGAAGACGTATGACGTAGTCAGGTTATGTATAAAAGAAAATCACTATAGTAGTACCAGGCGACAACTGTGATTGCGCAATGTGTTCAAGGTCAAACTAAGGTAAAATTTCCATATCTTCAACTATGCCCACTTCTTGAATACGTGCACAAGTAGCTAATCGAAAGTCGTGATATTTGCATATACACCCGTACGTACGTTCTGTATATAAGTCTAACGCAAATCAGAGTTTTATTTCTAAAACAGGTTAATACTAGGCTAAACATATTAAATTACGGTTCGAAAACTAACCGGACGCTGCAAACAAGCATTGTTGTTTGTGTATGTATGAATCATATCATAACTTGATACGTTCTCTATACTTTTCAGAGTGTCAGACATCATATAGCTACTTTCGTTACCAAATATATCATTTACTGAAAGTTCAATTCAGTACAAACTTTAAAGTTATCATATCCTATGCTCACCAATTCAAGACCTCGTTATTATTTTGTGACAGACTTTGCCAGTAAAAAAACTTGTTGAGGTCATTCGGAGATGAACGATGCACATAACAATGGATGTTTCATACTTACTTTTAAATTAATAGTTTACTTAGGTTTACTTAGGTGCTTCCTGAACGCAGGCTTTTCAGCCTAGATGTTCAGATCCGTCTGGTATGGGATTCTACTCTGTTTGTATTTAGCCTCGATACATGATATCTAGGTTTTTCTGTCAATTGTCCAGGCACTGTTTAAATGGGTTAATAGTTGGTACTGTGACTGTATTGTTTGATAGTGGGTTCCAGTGGTCAACTAACAATGCGGTTTGTGAAGGAGTACATGTATTTTCTGATTTCCAGTTGTGTATGCTGTTTTGAGAGCTTGAGTGAGTGTCCACGAGTTCTATATGATGTGTTGATTATTAGAAAGTTGAAAATTGGTCTGTCGTAGCATCCATTCAAGATTTTATATTTTGTATGTACATGTATATGCGATTGGGTATAGAAAGTCGCGGACCAAGTTGAAGTCTAAAATGAACGTTTCTCAAACAGGAGGGGAATTTGATATAGACCGTTTGTTTTCTTCTAGTAATTACATTTGTAAACTTCATTACTTTATCGTTTGTTTTGGCCGAGGTCATCCATGCGTCCTTACATTGTAACGACCCTGTCATGGCCAAGTCTCCTCCTTCAAACAGTAGCACACTATATGTATACCAGTGTATTTCCCTTAACCCTAACATGTACTGATCACCCGTATACGTACAGGCAAATGACAACACTGAGATTGATCGGATTTTGAGAATATAGAATTTTGTTAATAAAAATAAGTAAAATACCACTGATTAAAAACATTATTTTGTAAAGATTTGGGAATCTTGCAACAGAGAGAGAGAAAGATAATAAAAAGGGAAATCCAATGAAAGCTGCAAAGGTTTTTCTACACTTTGTACCAGCCTTGGTGTTGAGAGCTTCTTGAGGTAGTAAATGACGCCAAGATAAGTCCCTGTCGGCCATTTAGTGGTGCACCCCGATGCAATATATGGTGAACCCAGGTAGATTTTACTTACTCACCACTAAACAAAATTAATTGCGTACATTGATGTTTATTGAGGCGTTTCGCCGAATTGGAGCCGATACACGTACATCTCCAAACTTAGGTAAGTTTGAAAAGTGCAAATCAAACGTCTGATTTTGTGACATGCTTTAATGTAATTATTTGTACATTATCCATTGTACTGTGATCTAAACTAGGTTTAGTTTGGTCACAGACAACTAACACATCTAGTTAGTTGTCTGTAGTTTGGTACATACACATCAAAATATTGCAGTCTAGTACATAGACGGAAATGTTATCTGTGTGCTGCACCCTTCATAGCGAGGATGTTGTGTTGTTGTCGGAGTAGTAGACTGTATGACGATGAATCATGTGAGGACGAGGCTATTACATGTATACAGCTTACATCATGGCAACACTGGTCATGTGAGTGAGTGCGTGTGCGTGCGTGCGTCTGTCTATCTGTCTGTACGTACGTACGTACGTACGTGCATGTGTTTATGTATGTATGTATGTATGTATGTATGTATGTATGTATGTATGTATGAACTATGATGTAATGTACAGTGTAAAGCTCAGACCACTATCTATTTAGTGGTCTGATTAGTGTAAAGGTATGTCATGTTTGTATCTTACGTATCTTAACATGTTTGCCTTGTCAAATGAAGTAGAGTGGTCCAAGGTTAGTCTCAATGCCATAACTATCTCGTAAAAGCCTTTTCAAACAAACAACACTAATCAGGTATTATACCGTAGATAATCTTATTAATTACGTCAGCGCGACTACTATATCTAAATATACATTTTTTATTATCTAGATATTATAAGGCCTAAAACATAATTTGGTTCCGGATACCCGACCCCACCTAGCTTTTCACTACCGCTCCTAAACATTTTACGTATTCGAGGAAGCAATGGAAAACCTGACCTAGACACTCACATAGAAAAAAAAAATAATAAAATAAAATAAAACATCTACCTACCCACCTATTCTACAATTGAGCGTTATCGGAACCATGCAATGTTTTTATTAGGCTTAATGGCAATATTCGAGTTTATTACATGTAAACCTTTGAGACCTTTCAGTGTTGTGTCAATTGACGAGGTTAAACATTACACCAATCCAAATATATACATATATTTACCACACATCCAAGGGCATTTCCTTCATGTTCAGGTCACCTTCAAGGTTTAACTATAGACAGTGGCTGTTTATGGTTTAACAGCATTTATCAAGTTGTGTAAGATTACCTAAGTTACTGTCTATATTGCAGAGACTTTGCCTAATTCCAAAGGTCGTGAGTCAATAAGCTATTACGCTGATATTACAGTATTAAAATGTCGTTAATATGAAATGTATAGCTACGTCATCTGTGTGAAATGGTTTGATGACGCAAGCCTAACCTTCAATAGCGATACCCTGTTGTTTATGCTTTAAGAATATAAATACCTGTTGTGTTCGAACGTAGAGGGTGCGAGTTACAAAAGATTTAGTAAACATGAGATGTATGCAACATACTTTATATTATGATGGTTTGTCCAATTCTTTTCCTCCACAAAATTGGCTGTTTTCACCCTAGTCGAAATCAATGAAAGTTTGACTATTAATTAGTCACAGCATCTTTTTTCTAACCAACAACGAAGTATGAAACTTCAAAAAGAACTTAGCCACTGTTGTTTCAGCTCCTGTCAAAGTTCTTATATAAGAGGGGTAAAGTCTCGGTCAGGGCTCCCCATACCGTAGAAGCACGTCTGGTCTTTACAATGTATCTGATGCTGCGTACTACCGTGTTGCACAAAGTTAACGATTCGCTATGCTGTGTACGGCTAATGTGAGTTTGGACTTTTCTCTCGAATGAGCAACAGTGCGTGTCGGCAAACACTCGTGGGCAGGTGGTATGTCATGGCTTAGGTCGTGTTGCCGTGACAACGAGTTTTGTTTACCACAGAAAAAAAAAACTTGTATGAACCGCAGAGGTTAGTGACTTAAGTGCATAACAATATGCATCTATAGTATTGTTTCCACCAATTTTAGACCCACGGTGCATTTCGTCACGTGCTCTAGCCCACTAACCGAATAATTCTTTGTTCATGAAGATATACCAAGAAGTAATTAGTTATGATCAATACGTGTAAACATAAACGCGCGACAGTAACTGGAAAATCTTCAATGAGATCGATTTTAATCTAGTTTAGTAGTAGATATAACTTATGATTGTACACAACTAATATTGTCTTTTTGTACAACACATTGCATGCATTGTGTGTGCTGATAGGGCACTCCGTCTCAAATTACCAAGAAGTCGTAAATCACCAATCATGGCAATGGGTCAAGGGACGTAGATAAGTATGTCGTTAACACACTTCCAGAATTTAATCTATTTTAAAACACAATTCAGTTGAAAACAGCACCTGTTGTTGTAATATCTTGTAAGGACACCAATTTCATGCTTCACATAGCTTGGACTGTGTCTCGCCAACATTTGTGGCGGTAGATCAGACTATTGAAAATTCGTACCACTAACTATGCTGCGCAATATAGTGTTATATCTGTAACAATACATGTGCATTCCAGATGACTACTACAATATTGAAAAAAGAAACGCATAATCATAGTGATTCAAGTTATGCAGTTTTCTGTAGTTATTAAAAATCCTTTCCATTTAAACTTGAACTTGATGCCAAAGCATTCAATTCAATCTGAAACCATCTGAAGTTCTAAAGAGATCGTATATTGTATGATAATGCTATATTAAAAGAGAAAATCGAACAAAGTTTGGCTTGTTTTTCAGTATCGACGACCTGTATCTTACTTTACAGACTGTATAATTATAGTGTATCCATTGTAAGGCATGAAATATTTAGACATGTCTTGACAAAGTCTTCGAATTGTTAAGTAGTTGTCTAACTATAGTTTGATTATGTCGTCACATATTGCCAAGAGCAGTTTAAAAACCAAGGTGTTATTACACAGAGGAGGTCAAAGGTCACATACTTTTGCCATGTCACTGTACTCATTTGCTGAGATGAGAATGCAAGCTATTAGTCAAAATTCAACATCATGTTACCAGTGATGACTTATCCGTATAGGTCAAACGTGGTTTCTTAAATAATGAGTTTACCATGAGTTTCGCCTACAAATTTCTTAACGGGTACCCTCCTTAAGTTTACTCGGCTGACTTTGTTTGGTTTATGTCATTATTTATATAGAGTCTATACATTTTACCCCGATAAATTATAGAAATTGGGTCATCTTGATCAATGAAACACGACATTGCTAGGAAACGATATTTGAAGTGGAAAACAAACCGAAGTTCAGCTTAATAGTGGTAAATTATGATATTCTTCTCTAAGCTATTGATGAAAGAGTATAATAAATTATCTAGTATTTCACGTTTAGCTTCCCAGTCGTAGATGTACTGATAAGAATACCATGCACAAACCAAGTGCAAAAATATGGATGACATAGGTAGTCTGAAAGGTCTAGCGGTTGGTCCGCTTATGTACAAATGTATCCATACACTTGAGAGTGCATTACATACGAAGAAGGAACGACTGGATCGTTCAGGCTGATAGTACATTGGTCGTTTTACACGAGAACCCGTGTCTACAGTATGTCAAATATTCTAAGGTGTTCGAAATTTGGGTAAAAACGTTCCAAGTCGGCATTATTCTTTCCCAATATTAAAAAACTATGATTGAAGTGGTGTAATTCCCTAATAGTTTTCTTCAATCAATTAGAAAATACTCGTGACCAAATAAGGGTGTGTCAATACTCGCCTTTCGACTCGTAATGACAGGGTTCCTTAGGTCACGAGTATTTTCCTAGGCTTAACGAATAAAAATATTAGGAATGACATCTAATTAACTATTTGAATTTAATCGTAGAAAATGTTACACGTGTAACTTTGCTTCATGCCATTTGTATGGTTTTGTATAGAAGTAAATGTCTTGTACGCATTAACGTTTTAGTATGAGAGAATACAGATGCCACAAACTAGAATTGTGTAATTATAAAGAAGTGACATATTCAACTACAAAAACAAACAAATGAAGGCACCGTGTATCATGTCACGCGTTCCTGTCAGAAAGCAAGGGAAAACCATTATAACTCTGAATTTAGAGTACAGAAATGGTGGTGGTGACATACATGGCCAATCCAAGGGTGGAACGTACTAAATAAACCAAACACGATATTCGTAAAATACCATCTCTCAGTAGTGTACAAAATATCTCAGCGAGAACTTGATGTTTCTGTTCAAACAATTCATAAATCAGGCTTAAAAGTGTCATACATCAGCCTCAGATCACAAACCACGAGAGAGAGAGAGAGAGAGAGAGAGAGAGAGAGAGAGAGAGAGAGAGAGAGAGAGAGAGAGAGAGAGAGAGAGAGCGAGAGACAGAGAGAGACAGAGAGACAGAGAGACAGAGAGAGACAGAGACAGAGACACACACACACAGAGATAGAGACAGACAGACAGATAGACAGACAGACAGACAGACAGACAGACAGAGACAGAGAGAGGGAGAGACAGACAGACAGACAGACAGACAGACAGACAGACAGACAGACAGACAGACAGAGACAGAGGGAGAGGGGGAGAGAGTCGGTGTGTATATGCGTGTGTTTATGAAATGAAGTAAGATGTGATGTGATGTGTGGGGGTGGGGGCTGTCTGTGTGTCTCTAGCAATGTACATTTCCTTGTTGTTTAATTTTTTTTACATCTTCCAATTCCAAAGAACCCTCATAAATATTGTAAAAGCACACACCCACTATACATTCTTATTACTAATCAATAATCACCATAGTAAAACGAAAATGAGATTCCACACTTAAGTAGCACCTCGTGATGGAATTTAGGACCCTATTGTTGTACGAGTTAAATCATTGATTAATAATAACTTAAAGGTAATAAATCATTCAACTTTTCCTTTTCAACTTCCCAGTATTTGTTGTCAACGGATACCAGGCACACTGGTGATACGTCATTTTTGGATAACTTCCAAGGACACTTTCTACATTGTCTCCATGCCTTACACATTGTGTACAAGTCATAATTTTCGATTTTATTGCAAGCGAAGGGATGACAGAATAAAAAATATGGGGAACAAGTATTGGTATGGTTCTAAAGTTGTAATTGACATAGATAAAGTGGCTATTTTTCAGTTTATCGAATCTAAATAGCTTTCAGTGAAAAACATTTAAATCTGGTGTACATTTTGTAAATGTAAAGGTATATATAAATCTGATGTACATTTTGTAAATGTACATATAAATCTCCGGAAAACCATGTACGAACAGCATTTCGCGCGAACAGCTTCATTGGATGCACCTGTCTGAGTTGCTGCAATAATTTTATTTTCTGTCGATCATCGGCAATCACAAAAGACAGATTTGTACAGTTATATTATTGTCAAATAATTTACATGATCTTACAGACAACAATGTGAGACTTTTACAGCAAATTTACGTACGCCAATTGAAGGTACGATTCTCTGAAAGGGGAGGCACGGCAAACATTGGAATGGACCACAGGAGAGGCACAGCAAACATTGGAATGGACAGGGGGGGGGCACGACAAACATTGGAATGGACCACACGAAAGATACATTAGGCGACTGCCCACCATAAACGGTTCATCAAATATCCACTTTATTCTGTAAGGGAACATGCAACAATATTTTCTTATACAATGGAAATAATATCAAAATTTTAGTTCAAAGGTGACGAAACGAATGAATATTTTCAACAACTATGATATTTCTAAGAAATGTGCAATAAAAGTGTATATAAATACAATTCGTAATTCATATTCAAGTTGCATGAAACGGTACATGGATTCATAGACATTGGTATGAAGGAGTATCCATTATCTGTCAAGTCCATTGGCCATATTTGGTCATATACTGCCTATATTTGGTCATATACTGCCTATATTTGGTCATATACTGCCTATATTTGGTCATATACTGCCTATATTTGGTAATATACTACAATGAATCAACCAGGTTGAGTTTGTGATATCACTTGCTTATTCGTATAATAAGATATGTACAGCTTGGCATACTATAAGGCATATATTTGCAGAGCTTGTTTTGACAAATACTGGCAAAATGTATGAGAACGTATGTAGGATAGTACTCGTCTCTCAGAAGACATACATTCAACTTGATAATACATGTATTTTTCTTTCGTAGATATGTGAAAAACACTGCCAAACATAGAAATGAAAATTAACCTATTCAGTTTAATGTTAGAAAACTATATATTCGAGTCGTCTGTTAATTGATTTTGTTTCTGCTTCTATCACTATCATGTGGTTTGGTGAAAGTTGACTTTAGAAAGTTCAAGGTCAGTCTATCACCTCTCTCGATCTCTGAAAGCTGTTGGTTAGCGATTTCAATTCAGCTCCCTGGGCCTTTAGTTGTCTTTGAAGTGAAAGTTGAACGTTATTACTGGCGACTCAAATATATGAACCATGTATTACCTCACAAAATTTGAAAAATCGTGGCTATATTTAACGAAAAATTCATGTTCAATGTCACCGTAACACAGCGTGAAACAGAAAACAAGGTAGAGTGGCCTTATTTGCCCATATTTTACAATCGATTTGACAATGTATCAGGCAAATACCTTTCATGGTAAAAAAATACCTGGATACCACAATCGAAATTAGGTTAAAAGATAAAAACTTCTTTGTTAATAAGCACTTATAGAGTACGTGATATTTTACAATATGAGGCTCAAATAAATAACCTGGGCCCATTCTAAAGTGTATTACGATCGATGTTTACAAAATATCTATCTATCTATCTATCTATCCATCTATCTATCTATCTATCTATCTATCTATCCATACACGATACCGTCGAATTTCTATCGTCCGTGGCAATTCCTCTGTTATATGCCAAATGAATTTAAAGGAATGTCCATTGCCTCTGTTGTCAATAAATTAATGTTGCCTTATCATGCCATAAAGAAATTCATTTCACAATTCACTTTAGTAACGGTCGGTATTTGGCCGACACTCATAGATTTGGTACCTTTCGTGTCCGGGATCCGTTTGTACAGTCCGCACTTGAGTTTTGATTTCGGGCAATGGCATACTTTTACACTAACAGTTCACTACTTCATAAATAGTACATGTACGGTATGAGAGGCGTTACCATAGAGACAATCATCACTATAAATGTATGTATGTATGTATGTATGTATGTATGTATGTATGTATGTATGTATGTATGTATGTATGTATGTGTGTGTCTGTGTGTATGTATGTATGTATGTATGTATGTATGTATGTATGTATGTATGTATGTATGTATGTATGTATTATGTATGTATGTATGTATGCCTACATAATTTTAGCTGTAATGTCCCATGAGTAAGACATCAAGCCTACATCATTTTAGCTGTAAAGTCCCATGAGTGAAACACCAAGCCTACATAATTTTAGCTGTAATGTCCCATGAGTGAAACAAAAAACCTACATCATTTTAGCTGTAATGTCCCATGAGTAAAACACCAAGCCTACATAATATTAGCTGTAATGTCCCATGAGTGAAACACCAAGCCTACATCATTTCAGCTAAAGTCCCATGAGTGAAACATCAAGCATACACAATTTTAGCTGTAACGTCCTATGAGTGAAACACCAAGCCTACATAATTTTAGCTGTAACGTCCCATGAGTGAAACACCACGCCTACATCACCCATGAGTGAAACACCAAGCCTACATCATTTTAGCTGTAATGTCCCATGAGTGAAACACTAAGCCTACATCATTTTAGCTGTAATGTCCCATAGTGAAACACCAAGAATACGTCATTTTACCTGTAATGTCCCATAGTGAAACACTAAGCCTACATCATTTTAGCTGTAATTTCCCATAGTGAAACACCAAGCCTACATCATTTTAGCTATAAATTTGTATGTACGTAATGTTATTTCCTCCATATGTATGTTGTCAACATTTATGCTTTCTCTACTTGTGCGTGACTAGAGCCACAAAGTCTTAGTGCTCCAGGCTTCTTGCTCTGTTTACAGCTTTTGTTATTTAGGTTACTTTCTTTTTCCTTTAATGAGTGATACATTTACAAAGATGACATATTGCAATTTCCTTCCGGCTTTATTTATCATGGCCCAACAACTTTCACTTTGGTGCCTTTTGTCGTGAAGTAAGAGGGTCCGGGTATATCATTGCAGCATACGTATCTCACTACCATATAAGGCAAACAAATGACATATCCTTCACATTAGAGTTGCAATGCGTAAAATTGGTGGTTTCAAAACTTTTGAAAATAAACTCTGTGAGTGATGTATTGGCCATTGTTCCTTACTGGAACAAAGAGTTGTTTGTTCTTTTCTGTATCTTTACGTCCTGGCAATCATTTCTTGATACAAAAAAAAACACATTCTCGCAAACCAGAGCTGTTATTTCACTGCGAAATAACGACGGCGCGTTTTGGACGGTGCCGTAAAAGAGGTTGTGGTTTGCGACGATGGAAATCCAAGACTAAATCCACAAAACAAAGATAATATGCGGTATGCGACTTGAAATTTTGTCACTCTGTAGTCAAAATTATTTATGCTATGATATGAATAATTGATAATACAAATTGTTTTTAGTCATGGTAACATACATAAATTGGATTTAATTTATTTGAATTGCTTATTTCACCCTAGGCAGTTTCTCACTTTGATTTTACGGAATACATAAAAAGGTGTTTGATGGAATATACAATATTTAACTTGGTCACGTTTTGGCATTATAGATTCAATGTCTTACAGAGAAAAACAGTGTCGATTTTATTTCTAAACACTCCCAAGGTCAATGAAGAAAACTCAAAACAAATGATCGTGTAATGTATTTGAAGTAATATCACTCATTGTAAAGTAGCACCGTGACGGTTAAACAGACATTTCGAGCGATGGCTTCTCTATGCCAATGTTTATATACAGCAAATTCCCCTTCAAAATTCCATTCAGTGGTCATACAATCACGAAGATTCATAATTTGGAGAAATTCGGGATTTCTTAAAATGGGACCTGTGGTCTAGTCTACAAGTTTAGAATTCCACGTTCTCTTTTTTGACGTTTGTTCTTCGAAAGCGTTGCAAATGTTTTAAAATAGGCACCTAAGTATAAAAGATAAGGATGGAATGATAGCTTAGTTACCAACAAAATGCAAAACAATAGAAATTATTATTTTTCTCTCGTCCTGGTAGTCTTAGAGTGGGAGACAACTTGGGTCGATATGGTCTCACACTACATGTATGTTGCAAAGCGCAAGTTTGTTTTTGCCAGAATAAAGAGGGCATAAGAAAAATAATCCCACACAGCACAGGATAAAAAATCCATATTTCGATCTCGTGTGAGTATTTCATGTCAGCACACTGGGTGTAAAATTTTATTAATCTGTCATCGCATATTAGAAACTACATCGTATGGAATTATTTATAGTGTTCCAACAGGGGAATTAAGTCAATTATCATAACCAAATGTGACAAACGGATACAAAATTGTTATTATTGTCAACCATATTATTATCAATCTAACGTTTTATATTCGACGTACACTATATCACGTTATGGCTGATGAATTAGTAGAGGTCGATGTAGTTACCATAGTTACAATATTATTATATATCACAATAAAATAACTTTAATACGCGTACGCCTAAATCTTTATAGTTCTCATTTAGATATTACCAACCAACAAAGCTATGAATTTCCTTCCAAACACTGTAGAACAGGACAACACAGACTCCGGGTGTGTGTATGCATGTATGTATGTATGTATGTATGTATGTATGTGTATGCATGTGTGTCTGTCTGTCTGTCTGTCTGTCTGTCTGTCTGTCTGTCTGTCTGTCTGTCTGTCTGACTGACTGTCTGTCTGTCTGTCTGTCTGACTGTCTGTCTGTCTGACTGTCTGTCTGTCTAATTGTCTGACTGTTTGTCTGTCTGACTGTCTGTCTGTCTGTCTGTCTGTCTGTGACCAAACTAACTGTCAAGCTTGACGATAACAAACTATTACAACGTTAGTAAGATTATTATCAAACCAGATGACGATTGGTATCTCAACTGGGTTCCATTGTAATTTACTATATATGTCATCATATTCGTTCTCTTCGATCCGCATCGTCGTCGTTGTCGTCCTCAATATCACAACCGTCATCATCATCATCATCATCATCATCATCATCATCATCATCATCATCATCATCATCATCATCACCACCACCATCATCTCCGTCCACGTGACTATTCGTCAACAATAACGAAGCTGTCATATACTTAGATGTTCAGATTTAAATTGTGGTATTTTTAAGTATCGCCCTCATAAATATGAACGTTTAGAGTGAATCTCACCCCTTCACGTAACGCTATGTCTCTGTGACATTAAACTTTGTCTTCATACTTCTGGGACGTCTTGCGATGACCGAGATCGATTTGTTGATTAAGATGCCGATGAAAGCAATAATTAAATGACTGCTATAGGCTAAACACAATATGTTACATTGTATGTTAACGTCAGTTTCGACATCGTGTGGTGTCAGGTCTATTTATAGACATCCAAGCTGGTGCAAGTTTGTCTAGTCATACCTTGTCCTAAATTGGCCGCTATCGATTGAGGACTCTGGAGATCATTTGTCAGATCATGTACTCTTACAAGGGGTATAACTCGCCTTCTTAAAATATAAGTTACTTGCATTTATAAAATGATTACTTTCTAAACATCATTGGGTTAACATAATAGGGCAGAAACAATACGACATTACTTTAAGTCAAGATATTTACAACGTGGCTTGTTTACCTCTTTGAAGTACATAAGATGAGATACAGGTTTAGTTGCAGGGCAAGAGGACAGGTGACACTCCAAACATAAGAACGCGTGGACATGTCTTAACATGATCTTTCGCTTTTGTCCCCAAATCAGAAGAGAAATTAATCACTTTGTGTAAACAAACTTTATGATAATGCGGTGTTTGCCAAAGTACAGCCTGAAGCCACAAATTTCAAACTGGGCATTGCTAAAATACACACTAGTGTCTAAAGCTTGTGCACAGATGAACTGAATGAGCATTCAATACGTTTTGTTCATCAGCAAAGCGTAGTCGCCCCGGGATTGCTGCTTTCCACCACGCCACCCCCCCCCCCCACCCCTCTCTCTCTCTCTCTCTCTCTCTCTCTCTCTCTCTCTCTCTCTCTCTCTCTCTCTCTCTCTCTCTCTCTCTCTCTCTCTCTCTCTCTCTCTGTCTGTCGGTCCGTCCGTCCGTCCGTCCGTCTGTCCGTCCGTCTGTCTATCACACACATACAGACACAGACACAGACACATACACATACATTTTGTGACGGCTAAAGCCTTACTGCATTGAATACTTCAGTTTTCAGTTGTGCTAAAAATCAAAAGTTATGACTTGCATTGTACACAATGTGTAAGGCGTGGGGACAATTAGTCTAGTTCCTATACAGTATCGTTACGATTTATACCTTTCCTATACAGTATCGTTACGATTTATACCTTCACTCACAGTCTGTAGTCAAAGTCGTTACTCTAGAAGTCCTGAGATGTATGAGATGTGATTTAACATTCATCCACAGCCACCCACACAGTCATTAATACCATGTCTTTGATCAATCACACAAACTTATACACTGTTTAAATCACTATAGCAACTGGGGTTCACTGATTGGATGAACAACTTTCTGTGCTGATTGAGAAACTTTGTGTTTAGAAACCACAGTTGGCATCCAGAAGGTGTCATTGGAAGTTGTCCAAAAATGACGTATCACCAGTGTGCCTGGTCTCCATTGACAACAAATACTAGGAAGTTGAAAAGGAAAAGTTGAATGATTTATTACCTTTAAGTTATTATTAATCAATGATTTAACTCGTACAACAATAGGTCCTAAATTCCATCACGAGGTGCTACTTCAGTGTACATTTTTATTCCAATGTAGAATCTTATTTTCGTTTACTATGATTATTGATTAGTAATACGAATGAATAGCGGGTGTGTGCTTTGACAATATTTACTAGTGTGAGGGTTCTTTGGGAGATGTAAAAAACTAAACAACAAACCAAGGAAATATACAATGTGAGAGACAGCCAGACAGACAGACAGACAGAGAGACAGACAGACAGCCCCCTCTCCCCACACAATCTCACAACTATCTTTATTTCATAAACACACACACAGTCTCTCACTATGTTTGTCTCTGTCTCTGCCTCTGTCTGTCTGTCTGTCTGTCTGTCTGTCTGTCTGTCGGTCGGTCGGTCGGTCGGTCGGTCGGCCTGTCTGACTGTCTGTCTCTCTCTCTCTGCCTGTCTGTCTCTCTGTTTCTCTCTCTCTCTCTCTCTCTCTCTCTCTCTCTCTCTCTCTCTCTCTCTCTCTCTCTCTCTCTCTCTATGTCACAACAATGAATAGCAGTTCAACAATTATTTATGGAATACCGTTAATAGTACACTCAGTCTGAATAAATATATATCCCATCTTGTAAGAATTACATGCATACAGTATTTTTTATAAGAATTAATATTATAGTCTGTAATATTATAGATGTGTGCAATGAGTAAGCGGTGTCTTATAGTAAGAAGAACACATTCTCTAAGTCAAAAAGTCGAGAGAAATGATTACATTGATAACATTGTTCTTGTAAAAAATTACGTTAAAGTCGTTGACACTACTAAATACATGTAATTGTAATGTATTTGTTTTCCATACAGGAAGCCATGGTGGACGAGGTGGCCGACCAACGTCCTCGTACTTATCATCAGGCGATGCAAACAGCTACGGTGACGTTACCCAACCAGGAGATCGAGGCAGTGGAGGAGGGGGCGCCAACGGTGGTATTGGTGGTGGGGTTCTCTTTATCGTCGGTAATAACTCCATCGAGATCGAGGGCACCATATCAGCAAATGGTGGTGATGCAACTGGATCTACGAGTGGTGGCGGTGCTGGTGGGAGTATCTTTCTCTGGTCCCCGGATATATCAGGTGCTGGACGTATTTCTGCAGTCGGTGGCCGAGGTGGAAGTAGAGGAGGAGGAGGTTCTGGCGGACGAATCTCTCTCAAATGTAACGACTGTTTGTTTGCTGGTGATACTCTTGCATATGGTGGGAGACCGGGTATGTATCAATGAAATGTGTAATTCTTGAACCCGTAGATTCATTTTTTGGCAAGTCCAATTATATATAGCTATTCAACACCTCTATTAGGGGGGGTCATACTTAATTATGTTTTTCATGACCCAACAATTCCTGTATTTCCTCAAGCTAGTGAAACGATTAAAAGATTTACACCCTCTACGGCAGCATTTCATAAAATGATTTGTACGATAACGAGCGCAATATGATTTATTGATGAAATTTGGGAACTTTAAAACAGTTAGTTCAAAGTTTCCATCTTACTTTACTTGTCATTTCTTAATCATTTAGATAGTTAAAGTATGATTATAAATTGAAATTATCTCCAACATGTACTCAGACACTTAGTACAGTTATCTTTTTACTTTATAACCGACCGACCGACTGACAGACCCATTATTTTTAAGGTCTTACGATGAGAAATATCTGAATTAAATACTGACACCCTTATTCAAATCTGACCGGTTGGTTTCTTTGTGCAAAAGCTGTCGCATACACGTGTGTAGAACTGATAATGGACTCTTAGACTATTATACAGTAGCATTTTACTTATTGAGTCCAAACTTTAGATGAGGTAAATGTTAAGGTAACAGTAAACTGAGTTCGTCAAAAGAGTTGCCACTATACATTGCATTGTATCTTGAACGGAATGGATTTATAAGTAAGAATTACCATGGGATTCCAAACAATGGCAATTTCTGATTTGACGAAATGAAACAGAATGACAAAATGCACTCAATCAGATATCCCTTCAAACAGTCAATCATCTGCTTCGGATAAATTTTACTTTATAGATGGAGAAACTGACCCGACCCAGATAGCTTCTAGCATGTCGGGTTATACCTACAAACATTCAAGTACAATCTTCGACAAGGGTAGACTTGAAAATAATCCGAAGACGCACTGGAGACCCTCTAGTGATGCCAATAATCGATATCTCGATGCCAGATTTGATGAAAATTTTTATATAACCGCCATAGCAACACGTGGATGCAAAGGATCGGTGTGTTACCAAGGAGACAATGGTGACGAAGAATGGGTAAAGACGTATTACATTGACGTAGACGATGGTACTGGATTCAAACAATATACGGTGGGTGTACATCCTTTAAGAAAGGTTATGACTCTCCAAGATTGTCGTCTGATATTTGGAAAAGAAAGTCCTTTTAGCTTACGTCCTACAGAAACTGAACTGCGAAAGCTGAATACCATAAAAAGAAATGTAGAACAAGGGACTGACTGTACACAAATAGATATACATTCGTTTTCAAGATAGGGTTAGGTCTTGTTAGGGATATGAATACGGTTAGGCTTCTTAGTTTGCATAATCTGAAAAAGTACACACGTTCTACAGATATTGTTCTACATATTACCCATGCGTTAAGACTGACTCACCGCAGTCACGTTTATTTAGTCCGGCGACATTGCTATTGTCTTCTCAGAAGCGGTTATTGGCCTTGTCCTGGTCGGTTTAATGTCATGAAAACAATAAGTTCGATTGAAAGAAAACAATATTGCATTGAGATTTTCCTGATCACTGACCACATTTTTAAGTGTGCGCGTGCATGTATGTATGTATGTATGTATGTATGTATGTATGTATGTATGTATGTATGTATGTATGTGTGTATGTATGTATGTGTGTATGTGTGTATGTGTGTGTATGTATGTATGTATGTATGTATGTATGTATGTATGTATGTATGTATGTATGTATGTATGTATGTATGTATGTATGTATGTGGGGGTGGATGCGTGTTAGCGCGAGTGCGCGCGCGTGTGTGTGCACGGAGGTTGGTTCATGTAGGTGTTTGTGTGTGTGTGTGTGTGTGTGTGTGTGTGTTTAATATATAAATCTATTTATATATTGTGGTTTTATTTAGCAGTCTCTTGACGGTACAAGAAAACAGTTTGACGGAAATGTCGATGGCAATAATGTCAAGATCAATTATCTGGATGTACCCTTATTAGCGAAGTCAGTACGAGTGCGCCCCCAGACGTGGCAAAGTCACATATCCATGGCAATGGGTGTATACGGATATGAGAAAGGTGAAGTGAAGTATACATGTATATTCTGAATAGCTCACGGCCACACAAAAAGTGGAATAAATGGTATATGTATCCAGTTTTGACGACATGGCTAATATCAATGTTCCTTATTGACTTCATGAGTTGTACAGGGCCATCCGAAGGCTGTCTGAAACTTGTCCATTATAGGTTTTTATCAATTGAATTTAATAGTAGACATGACATAGCCTATAGATTTGATGCAGTGCTCATTCTCTAAATACTCTGGCCTGTTGGCGGCGCGCTTGTATTTCCCCGGTAGTTCTTGTAAGAGGAATACGAGAGCTGCCGAAGTAACACATCAGCGTTACGACTTTAAAGGTTCATACCCCAATATGAACTCATAGAGGTTTAGAGAATGACTCAGACAAGTCACGTCCCTAGGCTGGAAATGACATGACAGGTTCAATTAAATACGGTGTCCAATCAACAGGTTGAATATCACACACGTGACAAAACATACAAATACTAAATTCTGATAATTACAACATCAACATGATCTATATTTTGTTTTTAATTATGTGACAGTTGCTGAAGGTAAAACGCCGGAAATTGAATGCCAGGATGATCACAGTAAGTTGAAGATTTTTACTTAAAACATTTTAGTAAGAGTGTCTATTTTAAAATTTAATGTATTCTTTAAGTATACATTAATCCTTGTTACGGTTATAGACCACACATAAACAATCTTATAAATAAAGGTCTCTAAAGCTACTAATCGTAAAACCTATACATTATTGAAATCTCTAGACCTGTTTTCTGTATGATTAACAAATGGTAATTGAATTTCCTATCTTTTGGAAATTTGTTATTTGGGTTCAATCCCTGTAAATATAGTTTGGTAAGTTGAACATCAAATACATTTGGAAGCCGCGTCCCCTTATTCTGCCCAACAAATCAAACATTTCGAATCGATATCTTTGATTGTCCATCTGTCCTGGTTACAGAGCAATCGTATATTGAAAGGTTATTTATTGCCACCACCACCCCCACCACTCCAACCAGACTGGTGTAAATCTCCCACTGAAGTACATTGTCCTTTACTAGGGTATATTAGCCATTACTATTTAATCGCCGTACATAGACCGTCGTACTTTCGTTGACAAGTCAGTTTTGGCGCCGTTAATTTCTTGATTAAAGCCATCTTATGACACATCGCATTATAAGTGTCTAAATACTAAATTTGTTTACGTGTAAGCTTATGACGTCAGTTTCCAACGAACTGTCATGTCATATTTCAAACAACCAAATAATTATTTATTACGTTTAATCTTGAACATATCGAGTGCAAATGTAGACCAAGTTTTACATGTCAGTAACATACATCATGACGTCACAGTCCCTATATTAAACATGTTAAGCATTCGGGCATCGAAAGAATTTCATTTTCATCATCAGATATCAAAATGAAAGTTGACTTCTTTGCCTACTTCTACAGTCAATCATGCACTAGCTATAGGGTAAACGAAAGAATTTCATGTTTGCATAGTTAAGCAATAAATTATTGCTAAATTGCCCCGTCACGTGTATTAATGTTCTAAATGCCTGACGTGGGCAGAATTTCGCTGACCTGGATTTATGACTAATAAAATGCCCAATAGTGAATTTCTAAACTTGATATCACAAGGTCACGAAGTATTACTTACAGACACATTGAGAGTACAGGTATGGATTCAAAGAAATGGTGACCTTTTGTTTCCTTGACCTTTACAAAACTAAAAATGAATTTTAAAAAATCTCCCAGGGGAGTCTTACCTATATAGTTTCTTCAAATATTTACTGATAAACTTTCTCTTACCACTTTGTGAAATGATATTATGTCGTGAACGTCGTCCGTAACGGTAACGTTTCATTCACTATTTTAATAAATAATCTTGTCTTATATCTTCCAAGATGCGGAAACGGGTGGCCCTGGTACCATATACACACTTGAGGGCGCTGTCGAACGACTGGCAATTAATAACATGGGCAATTGGCCAAAGGTAAAATGGTTGTTTACTGACTTTCACTTGAAAGGCACATTTTCATGAAAATAAATACTAGTTTTCCTACCTACCTGCCTACTGACTTATGTACTGATCGATCCCCGAAACAAACACTGGGATTGCTATCCTGTCTGTCTGTCTGTCTGTCTGTCTGTCTGTCTACCTGCCTTTCTCTCTGTCTATCTGTCTACCAGTCTGTCATGAATTGGAATTTTACATATATCAGGCACTCATCACTATACATTACGATGTCTAACTTTCTTCCTATAGATACCTGTTACAAATGACTGTACAAAATATCAAGTTACTCAGTCAGGTAGGTGCAATATCATTATCATCATTTATGGCGTTCATTCCCTCCTTCAACTTCAAAGTTAATGTAATGTAATCTTTACATATTTTTTTTTTAATTTTGCAGATCATTTTCTCATGTCTGTCTGTTTCAACCTATTTTGCCCCCATTACAAGTCTACCTTGAGATTTTTTGTAATGATGTTGCCCTGGCAACCAGTGGTATGTTCCTTCATTTGCCACGCCCTCTCAGACTTTCATAAAAAACAAAAACAAATATAGAATGAATGAATAATTACAATAACTAGTCATGAACTATGACCCTAACCACACGTCAGTGCTTGGTGGCAAGGTGAAATGAATGAATTCCATATATCTAATTGTTACGCTATTGTCATTCTGGTTAATTGGTCGTAAATACATTATTTCCAGTAAGTCTGAACGCGAAGTTATTCAATTCTACATTCTCCTGAGAACGAATTGTTTTAATAAAAGCAAAAAAAAAACCATTCCTTAAAAAACACCAATTTCTTTTTTAATTGACAATTCTTCATCGTCATCTTCTTTTACTTTCATCTCAATCTTTAGGTGGTGTTGCCTGGATACAGCCAGGCCAGGTTGCCCAACACAAGTTCTACGAGGTAGCGTTACAAAATGGCGGCCACCTTGCTATTAACAGCCCTACCACAGTCTCAGACTATATTTATGGTGACGACACAACTATACTACACGTAGCGGATGGCAGTAACCTACATCTCGGTAATGACTCTGTAAGTACGTCTACTATACATCTTCATGAGGATGCTGTACTTGAATTTGATGGTAACACTACCTTACTGCAGAGGTCATTTTATGCTTGGGGTCAGATCATCCTGGACGGCCACGATTGGTTCACCTTTGGTGGGTTTGAGAACAGTAAAATGATTCTGTATCCATACGCAGAAAATGAGTTCCGTGTCAATGCTTTCACTATCAAAGAAGACGCAACCGTTATTCTGAAACAATCAGATGATTCTGGCGTCTGTGGTTACAGTCTGCACATTGCTGGTGGTTTTGCAGAACTCGTTATGGAGGCACGATCTTCTCTAGAAGTTAAATGCCTATCATCTTTCCAGGGAGAAATGATCAACATGAATTCAGAATCGTCTGCACTGATCAGTATGGCAAGCCCGGTGAAATTTGACCAGTGGAAAATAGGGGGTGCTCTGCGTATCACAAATAAGGTAATTATTGAGGGGAAACTCTACAACACGAAAGTCCTTCTTTTCAATATTGAAGATGGGGGCGCTGTGCATCTAGACACCGATGAGGAAGCCATGGTGATTAATGGCACTGAGCAAACAGACGTGACATGGTCTTCACTATACATACGAGATGTTGAAATAAATGGACAGTTTCATGCAAAATCAGTGAAAAACAATGGTGATGATATTTATCCATCTGGTTGGGAAATACTCAATGTTTTAGATACCGGTATTTTTAACTTCACATCTGTAAGTAAGTTCGAAGTGGACGACATTACAGTAAATGGAAGAATGGTGGTACAGAATGCTATCTGGATGGAAGGAACAGCAACCAATGTGCACAGAGTGCGAAGCCTGACTGTTGGACCCGACGGAGAACTTCGCTTTGATGAACAGGGTAGGAATTTTGGCACACGACTCAATGGTTCTGTTCTTCTTGCCCGCTTTGTCTACATTCACGGTTCTTTCTTTCCTGGAATACTAACCCTAAACTCCTCTGAAGTGTATGGCTGGGACCTTCTGGAAATGAACGGTCCATCTGCACTCTTTGAACTAACCATTTTGCATGACTTTAACTGCAATGATGTGGCTATAACCCAGGGTATCATGGCAGTAACTAACCCTATTAACATTCTTGGGAAAGATGAAATAAGGTGTAATTCAATTAACATAGGTAGTGGTGGTAGTCTACTCATTGATACCAACACAGATCATATTGGAATGGACAGTACTTCAAATATCTTTGCTAAAACTGTCGACATTGATGGGCAACTTCAAATGAAAACACTGAATGGTGGAGATGGTTGGGAGACGCTTGTAGTTGGTGATGGTGGCATTTTTAATTTTACATCTAACGGCTCATTCAAGGTGGACGAAATCACTGTCAATGGTATGATGATTTTGCAAAATCCAGTGAGAATGGAAGGGACTTTAGCTAATGTACACCGAGTGAGATCACTCAGCATAGGACAATTAGGAGCTGTTCATTTTGATGTTGCAGGTCGAGTTAGAGGAAGTTGGTCGAATGTTTCAATCGTAATCGCCCACCAAGTCTTTATTCGAGGCGTATTCCTAGCTGGCCTCTTATCAGATAACACAGAGGAAATACAAGGATGGGACACTCTAGTTGTTGACGGTGATAATGCAAACTTTAAGTTCGAATCAGAAGATGAATTTCGATGCAACAATATCGATGTCAAATCTGGCACTATGGAGATATTGAATCCATCTGTAATCCAAGGAACAGACGAAGTTTTGTGTCACTTTGTAAAAGTTGGAAATTCAGGAAATATCCTTCTTGACACAAACGGTGGTGTCAGGGGAGACTGGAGAGAAGAGGCCTCACACGTTTTTTCTGAGATAGTTGAGATTAATGGGAACTTTCATGCTGGTGGAGTCACTAATGGACTAGGCTGGGATGAACTGACAGTTGGACCGACTGGACTGTTTTCTCTGCAATCGTTCAACTCAGAGATTTCGGTGAACAAAGTCACAATATCTGGAACAGTTGATATTCTGAATCCAGTCATCTTCAAGGGAAGAGATACGCCATACTGTAGGTATTTCACTGAGAACGCTGGTGGCAGTATTACAATAGACAGTGGGAATTACGAAGGCTCTGAACGAAGCAACCTCACCTATTCGTCGTTGTATGCTGATTATATCACACTGGATGGCATCTTCACAGCACAAAACCTATCATTCAGTGCACTAGAGTTGGTAGTTAATGGAACCATGATTTTTAACCCTGCAACTGATGAAGAGGTCAACGTGTTGATCGTAGGAAGTACTGGTCGAATGGAAGTAAAGAAACCAGTCACATTCCTTGGAAGGACAAATTCAGACGGAAAGACAACATCGATAACAATAGATGGATACATGAAGCTTGATACCTCAGCTGGGGACCATAGTAACAGGCAATGGTCTTCGGGAGAACCATCGACATTTCATCTCAGAAATCTGACTGTGAATGGAGAATTCCACGGTGGTCTGCTCTCTGATGTCGACGGATGGCAATTTCTGACAGTCGGAGAAGATGGTATGATGACCTTTGAGCCTAATGGAACCTGGTATATTAATGATATTTCTGTCTCTGGTAGTGTGCAGTCGTTTACACCATTTTATGAAGAAACTCCTTTAATAAGTGGAACCATGTTAATCAACCCTGGTGGTGACGTCAACATAGACCATAAAGGTCCGATAGCTGGCACTGATCTTGGTGCACCCTACTCACATTTACTCGTAGAAGTTATGATAACAGTCAATGGTATCTTGAGAGGTGGATCTATCCATCTCCAGTCACCACTCGCATCGATTGGAAGTGGTGGGGGAATTAATGTCGATGGAGGTGGTTACTCCAATGACAAAGGTCCTGGTAGGTAACATTATTTTACTTTTACGTTTTATGATGGTTTACAGTAACATGAAGTCATTTATTTTCTGTAAAGGTTGTGATATTCAACGAATGGCCGCACAAAGGAAATACTTAATGCACATACATACATACATACATACATACATACATACATACATACATACATACATACATACATACATACATACATACATACATACATACATACATACATACATACATACATACATACATACATGCATGCATACATACATACATGCATGCATGCATGCATGCAGACATACATGCAGACAGACAGTGCGTAAATAATTGCTGTGACTAATTCAGTCAAAGTGCGTTCCGTTCATTCTATCTCCCACAATGAAAGGTGCTGGATCTACATCGGTTACCAACGGTGGATCGGGAGCAAGTTATGGTGGACGTGGTGGACGAGGTTGTCGGTCATCGGTATCGACAGCATGTACTCTAGCATCAAACATGCCATATGGAGATATTTTTCAAGATACTGAAATTGAATGGGGTAGTGGTGGTGGTAGTGCTAGTGGATCTGGCGGACGAGGAGGGGGTCGGCTACACATATGGATACGGAACACTTTTACTTTTAATGGTCACATCAGCCTTAATGCTGAAAATGCTGCTGTAAGTTGATATTTCCAATACCATAGTTTTGATAACAGATGTACTATTCTGATGTGTGTCTGGCTGTAGCTCGAGTTTGATTGATTAATTGACTGACTGACTGACTGACTGACTGACTGACTGACTGACTGACTGACTGACTGACTAGCTGGCTGGCTGGCTGGCTGGTTGGCTGGTTGGCTGGCTGGCTGGCTGATTTATTGTTGATCGATGTACATAAGTGGAGTTAAACAAAGCTGTATATAACCCTTGAGTAATATATAAATGTTGATATAACATGTAAACGTGATATCCGTGAAATATTAGTAAGAAATATAGATAAGCTTGAATCGAACATCAATTGACGAACAGAAATCGATGTAGGGTTTGAGTCACAAAGACAATGTTTTCCAAGTCGGAGAAATAACTTTTTTTAAAATAGTGACCTCTGTTTTATACGAGGAAATGTCATATTTTATCATCTACAGGGATCAAATGGTGGGGGAGGAAGTGGTGGTGGATTGTGGATACGTTGTGAAACCTTTTCAGGTACAGGTACCATCGCCTCCAACGGTGGAAATGGGTTAGGATATGGCGGTGGTGGCTCGGGAGGACGAATCAATATCTACTACGACACAGGAGATTTCCACAGTGGACATATTACATCTAAAGGTATTGTATATAAATACAGTTTACTTAGTGTAAACATTGATTATCAGGCCAGTCATTCTCGGAATGCACATATTTGTTGGAAACCCCTTTTTCGTCTATATCTAGCAAACCCAAAACTATATCTAATGTCATATGAGAGTTATCATCATTTAGCAACAGGTGAAAGCATGGCATAGAAACTGTATGACTGTAGACATATTTTCATATAAACCCAAAAGAATCTAGCAAACATAATTTGCGAAGTGAGTTCCTTTAATACAAAATATCCCATTATAAAACTATAACTAATACTTGAACTATCATCAGCATTTGAAGGTCACGTGACCGGTGTAAACTTCAATGATAATACTCCATTATGGGTTCTTTTAAAAACCAAACTGTGCAATTTAAAAGGTCTTTATTTGGCACGTCAGGTGGTGGAGTGGGAAACGCTTATGCAGAACCTGGTGGACCTGGAATGACGTACATAAACGGAAAGAACCCCGTATATCAAAATCTTCGACTTGATAACAAATGTCAGCAGGCTCAGGTTGGAAATTAAGAATGTATATGATAAAAAATTAACAATGTCGTGTTATAGTACAAAGAATCATTCAGCGTTAGACCAGTTAGACAACATGTGATTCAACGACTTTGTGCAAGGAAACGTTGCAGATTTTTATGATTATTATTCACAATGGTAATACAGTGGTATTAAATACAGTCACGTGTACCCCCACGAAGCTTGATAAATCAGAATTCACGATATCCATGGAAATGACGTCATACATCCCATTCGTTTTGAAATTATATCTCACGAGAATTGTAAACAGTTTTAGCTTTCCTAACCAGAAATACAGTAACAATACAATTAAATATTAACGTCTATGTTAAACATGTTGTAATTAGGGAGCAACATCTTGTGAGAAACAAAACCTTTAGAGTGAGATATACTTAACATATTATCAAATAGAAATGTACTCTATATTTCAATGGTATGATGACACGACATCTGAAGTCATTTGTCGCTTATAGGTAACAAGACCATCGGGAACTAGAGCTACTGAAGACGACTATTATGAGTACACATCAACAGGTAATATAATATGAAATTTAAATCAATTATAATATCTAGGATATCTGCCATTAACTTGTTATTTGTGTTGTTTTTCCGCGTTTTATTTGAGTTGAAATTGGTTTTAGTTGAATACAGGCTTAACTGTAATAACTGTGAATTTATTGCTTCTGTGTTGATTAGTTGGATTGCCTCTTTCTATCTAAACTCGATCGTTACGATGGACTAACTAATTAGATTTGATTCGGTCTGAATCGAATTTTGAAATGACGGGTCACTTAGGGTGGGATGTGGGGTGATGGGGATCGGATACATGGGGGGGCGGTTTCTGATGATGACTGTTAACAATTTAATGGTTTGAATAGCGCAGGCCTACGTACTCAGCACATAGTTATCTGTACTATACAAGTCAAATGCAAGGTCGTTGTGACCTGGAAAGAAAGCTATGATAGTACGAATTTTGCATTATAACGAATGTGTTGTTTCTACAGTCATCCCATGAAAAAAATTGTCACACTTTTCAGATGTGATGAATGTACTTTCAGTTCATGTACACAGGTTTAGTACTTGCTGCTAATTTCTTAAAGTATAAGTAATTAGCCAATAATGAAAGTCTTCGTCATTTCCAACAGGTGCCATTGCATACCTACTACCTCCCGAAGATGACTTCACGTACGAATTCACTCACATTGAAGTGTACGGTGGGGCTGAGTTAGCTTTCTATGGTAATGGTACAACTGTGTTATCTGAATACATCCATGGTGATGACACTGGCTATGTCAGCGTAGGACCTTATCAAACTCTTGAATTGACTGCAGTAAGTCAATTTCTTTTCATTCCAATGTTTGTACCAATATTTTAAAGTAAAGTGATTTTAGCATTCATTCCCTCAAGTTTCCTTAATTTTTACAAAGAACGAACAAACTGCATTTACACTGCAGTTACTCTGGGCGAATATACATATTTCCACCGTTCGGAAAAGTCTCATTCAAAAATATGTTAACAGTTTAGTCAAATGCAGTGAGGTCAGTTTGACTCGATTGTGCACAAACGTTGGTGTGACGTTATCAGTATAAACTCTTGTCAAATAGATATAGACGTAATCAGTTCAGTTGACATCTGGAAGTTTTGACGTGTGCATTCCTATATGATCAACTTTTGAAAGGCACTTATATAGGTTAATGGAAACACATACACATTTGGGGGAAATGCGTTGTTGATTTCTTTCAGCGTTGTCTGTATGGCAAGGCATATATCCTTTTTGACACCCCTCCATGATATATCGGCAAGGTTTATATTATTCTCGATCTGTTTCCTTTCCTTAAAAGTCTACAACATGTGAAAGTGTATAGGCTGTACAGCATGTGAAAGTGTACAGCATGTGGAAATCTACAGCATGTGAAAATGTACGGCATGTGGAAATCTACAGCATGTTAAAGTGTACAGCATGTTAAAGTGTACAGCATGTTAAAGTGTACATCATGTTAAAGTGTACATCATGTGAAAGTGTACAGCATATGAAAGTGTACATCATGTGAAAGTGTACATCATGTGAAAGTGTACAGCATATGAAAGTGTACATCATGTGAAAGTGTACATCATGTGAAAGTGTACAGCATGTGAAAGTGTACATCATGTGAACGTGTACGGCATGTGAAAGTGTACAGCATATGAAAGTGTACATCATGTGAAAGTGTACATCATGTGAAAGTGTACATCATGTGAAAGTGTACAGCAATCTCTCACATTCATTTCAAAAGATATCAACTAGAAATTCTGACAGCTTTTAGCTGTAGCAAAATGACAGATGTCCTAAGTCACAAGTTACAAAAACTATAGGAGAAGTTTACCATTTGACAACCAATGACATTCTGAAATAACTGTTGATTTAATTTTTCTTTATAGGTGTCTCCATATAAACGAGTAAATGTAACCTACGCACCCTATATCTACGAGAATGCAACCTTCACCCTACCCACTGCTACAACAGAATTCCGTCAATCATTTGATTGGAACGAAGTACCTGGAGTAACTGGGTGTCCGATTAGCATGCTAGTCAGTTCTCATAATAATATATGGGGAACACTCAATGGATCAAATGCTCACCTATTAGTCGGTACAGGTAATGAACACTGCCTATAGAGGAATATATTTCATATGTTTCTAGACCGCTGGCCACAGTACCAACACAATCAAACAATGACAGACAGACAGACAGACAGACAGACAGACAGACAGACAGACAGACAGACAGACAGACAGACAGACAGACAGACGGACGGACGGACGGACAGAGCCAGACAGACAGACAGACAGACAGACAGACAGACACACACACACACACACACACACACACACACACACACACACACACACACACACAGAAATCAAAGCGAGATGTATATTGGAGCAGTGAATGTCTAACTATTATTTTGTGTTATTCACATCTTGCACAGGTGGAACGATTACAATGCAACTCCCTTCAAATCGCTCCCTTGAGTTTGTCGGCATAACAATCCAAGATGGCGGACTTCTAAGTCTTAGGAGTTTGGAAGGCCGTAAGGACGATCAATGGCATGTCAAAGTAAGATGAAAGAATAAAATTTATTTATCATCAAGATTAAAGGTGTGTTTGTCATCAAAATAGGTGTATAACATACACTTGTGATCTTGTTTTATTTGCCATTGGCATATTCTAAGTTTCAAGTTAACATTTCTATATTTGCAAGGTGTTTATTATAAATAAGTAGATGAAAGTGTCATGACTTTAAAACAACTAACAATTTATGACAAGCAGAAGAGTGACCGTTCGTTCCAAAGTCTACGACAGAAGTAGTGAGTTTGCATAGAAACAACAGAACATGACAGTTTATCACTTTTTATAAGGTGCAAACGGCTATTTGGGAAAGTAGTGTCACAATGCCCACCACCCTCTTTGATAAAAAAAAAAGGATGTTACAACTAAGAACCAAATCACATGTGGCTAATTAAGCTGATACGTACGACTGTGAAGTACAACCTTTGATTAGGAATAACATGGAACTGATATCATGATAACCCCAAAGGCAGGCTACCACTTGTGATCTGAGGCTACAAGTACGCCATGAATACGTCATATGTTCTTACACTGTAAGCGTTTTTCTATAAAATTTAGGTTGTACCTGGTGAAGGTGAAGGTCAGCGATATGGTCGAGTCACCGTTGAGGGCGGTGGTGAATTCATAGCATCAAATCTTGAGTTGGATGCCCACTCCCTAGTGATTGATTCTGTTGGTTTGTTGTCTGTCAACGATGGGGGCGTACTCGCTGGTCCTGGTACACCAAATGCACTGGTTGCAGGGGGTGGCGGATACGGAGGACGAGGAGGGAAAAGTTTGTCTTCAGGTAAGATGGAATGATTGAAATAAGTACAAACTTTGGTATTTTGTAATACATCATGCCATCTACTATGGTGGATTATTCAGTCTTGGTCCAAGAAATATGTATTAAACTGTAGCAGCAATCATATCATATCATATCATATCATATCATATCATATCATATCATATCAATTACAGTTTAGAAGGCTAAGAGCCTTTGAGCTGATACCAAAAATACCAAAAATGCAACAGCTATGAACTTCTACTTTTTGTACATCATTGATTTTCGATAATTGGTCTGTAAAAGTATAAGTCAGTGATACGCTAACAAACTAAAATCATCAGAGAAAATATCAAAGCCGTCATTGTGTTTGCAAATTCAAATTCTCTGTTTCGCCTCGTAAACGTCGACGGATTTATCATACGTGAAAGCCACGTCTCTCCATCGAGTGACTGTCACAGTGACGAAAGTAGGATTTTTTAAATTTCTGCTGAGACCACTGTTAAAACTTCAAATTATAGACAATCCAATTTTAACAAAGTACAGCATTGCCATTGTAGATAAAAGTATCACTTTTTTATTTACTTTAGATTTGACAACGGGGATAGAGTACGGATCAATAACCGAACCAGATGATTTCGGAAGTGGTGGCGCAGGTAGAAGTTCTGGAACAAATGGCGGTTTAGGTACGTGAGATCGAAATGAAGCTTTTTTTAATTGGTAGTACAGTAACGAGTCTTGTTTCACTTTAATCTTATCTTGTATCATAAATGACACGTGACACTTACATACACTGAACTTGTTAAAAATAACTGACGGTCAAAGTGTTGACGAGACTTGTACACCATAAAAAGTGGACACGCTTTGATGATTTGTGTCGAAATTCCGATATTTGGCGAAAGTGAATTTTTTCAAATTATTTTAATAGTTCTAATTTAAATGACCTTTTGTGTGTGTTTATGATTATGTGCTTTGGCTGTAGGTGGTGGTATATTGCGACTCATTATTCACACATACCTTGCCGTAGAGGGCACTATCAGTGCAAACGGAGCCAATGGTGGCGTCAATACAGGAGGTGGAGCTGGTGGTTCTATCTGGGTTACAACTGATAGCCTGGAGGGCTTTGGAACCATACAGGTATGCTTACAGGGTTTAGAGAGCTGGTGGTTCTAACTGGGTTACAGCTGATAGCCTGGGGGGTTGGAACCATACAGGTATGCTTACAGGGTTTATAAAGCTGGTAGTTCTATCTGGGTTACAGCTGATAGCCTGGAGGGTTTTGGAACCATACAGGTATGCTTACAGGGTTTATAAAGCTGGTAGTTCTATCTGGGTTACAGCTGATAGCCTGGAGGGTTTTGGAACCATACAGGTATGTTTACAAGGTTTATAAAGCTGGTAATCATACGCCATATTTTTCTGTTGTAATTATTTTAAACTATATTTTAATTTCTGAAAACAAATCCCATCTGTCTATACGTGACACATACAGTCAGATATGAAATATGGTTGCGAATTCTTCATTTTCACAATAAGTCATGTAACCTTTATTCCATAGAAACTACATTTTGCACAGCATCCGATGTTATACATTACAGTATTTTGGTATGACTTGTCTGTAGGCGTTCGTTGCGAAAATGTTAAAATAATTTTATAATAGACCGTTGGATTATCTTTTAGGCTTGTTAGCTGATTTATGTGAGGATGGATGCACCGATGAAAGTAGTGATTTAGTGTGAATATTAGTGACCCCGCTGTTCATAGATTATTGGGGTAGACCACTTCACTACATAACAATTTTTTACAGGCAAATGGCGGTAATGGAGGAACGAATGGTGGGGGCGGAGGAGGTGGTCGAATGGCCGTCTACTGGACATCTCAGAAATGGTGGTTTGCTCAATTACAAACTTATGGTGGAAGTGGAACCTATGCCAATGGAGGGGCTGGTACCCTTTATATGGAGGTATGGACGTCAGTCTGAGGCACGACTAAATTGGGCGGGTTTTTTTAATCGGAGGAAATTTAAATAATATACCAGTATCAAAAACAGCCAACACGTGACCCTTCAAGATACAATCTTAATTATCTCTACCGGGGGTGGGGTGGGGTGGGGTGGGGTGGGGTGGGGTGGGTCGGGTCGTGGGTCGTGGGTTATTTGTTTGTGCATAAATAACTACAAGTTGAACAAAACAGGACTCATTACAGAAGTCACTGACCAATAAATGGGTCACAGGTAAATAGAGTACATCGAAGGAGCAAGCTCGGTAGGAGGTTATAATTAGTCAACGTGGAGGTAAGGGCGCACTGGGACATTTGCTTTGTGAGATAGGAGGTGTTTCGATTAAAAAACATGCCTTGCAAATCTTAGCTTCTGTATTACAAGCAAATACATGTGTTATTGATAGAATAAATCGAAAGAGAGACACAAAAATGTAGCGTATGCATAAAAAATCAACATTAGGTAATCTTCACATAAATTGATCATCGTAATTAAACCGTGACGAAAAATAAAATTGTCACAAGACTAAGGTCAAGGGTCAAAGCATATACAATTGGGGAAATGTTAACCAATGAACACTCTTGCATTTTCTGTACGTTGCATTAAAGGATAACGAGGAACATATCACTAATCGATCATTGATAATCAATAACAATAATCAATCACCACCAACACCATACATAGAAGACTACGAATCGTATGAAGCAGATTCTAGTAGAACATGGTTACTAGACTATGGACAACGAGAAGACTATGAAGAAATACACATAAGAGGCAGTGGTCATCTTGCTCTTCATCCTAACTTTACCAGGTGAGAAGAAGCATCGTGAACTTACTGAACGTCTTCTATTGACGTACATGTATGTTCTTATGTCGTACCAGTTATCCAAAACGTTATTCAAAAGCATTATTTTTATCGACTTTTCGAAACGAAATAAAAGTTTCACAATTGTAAAATCTACATGTACCATACTTTTAACTACCGATTATGCAACAGTGCTCAATGCTAATGGACTAAAAACGAACTTGGCGATAGGGAAATCTGTCGTTTATGTTTGGCGATAGAGACATTTTTGTTTACATTGTTGACATTTTTCTACAGGGAATACGGACTACATGCTTTTCAGTTTATTGGCGATGGTACTGGATGGCTACATGTTGGCCCAAACCAGTATGTAATTGGTCAATTCGAAGACCACGAAGTGTACAATGTCAATGTTCATGTTCATGAAGATGGAGAATTCATTCTACCACCTACAAGTTCTTGTAGAGGCGTCACCATTATCATTGAGTAAGAATATCTGATGTTTTCATAGAATAAAATTTGAACGCTGAGAAACTGAGAAAGTTGTACATAGTGTCTACGATATGTGACAACCTTGTCCGCCGAAAATGCCATATATTTCTTACTGTTTTCGAGGTTTAACTTTTTAAATAATTTGGATGGTTTCATGATACAATTTGGTTTCTGTCAGATTCACGACGTCATGTACATACTTTCCAACCAGGTACATAAATTAAGTTGTATGTTTAGATCCTTGAGTTGGAAATTAAAGAAAGAAAATAATGTTGGTCTAAATCACATTATAACTTACAAGGTAAAGTGACGAAGAATCATCAACGTATGATAGTACATTAGTGTGATTTGTGTTACGGTTGTTAAACAGAGACAAGTGAAAATGAAAGTCACATATTTTGGTCGAAAACAATTTCAAGTGACGGTAGCATACAGACAGTCGAAAAAGCTTAGTTTTCACACAGACGTCTTACACACGTATCTCCAGTGTTGAAGCTGTATCTGGTTGATTACTACAAAACACATATATTGTATTGCGTTCAACAAAACACCGAAATATATTTTTCTTATTCATTTTGCAGAGGAATTCTAAGCGTCCACGACCTTACAGTCGGTGATGGTTGTCGATTACTTTTGAGTCCAACTGGTCGTTCACACCTCATTGATGATGATGCTGATGCAGAAGTCGAAGTTGGGAACTACAGGTTTGATCAACTCATTGTTGCAAACAATGGAGAAGTTACATCCATAGACTGGTTAGATGACAGCGACAAGAAAATCAAATTCACGGTAAACAGTCATCCAGACACCTATATGTACACATATTGATTAAACTGGGTGGAAAAATAATTCAATTCGTTTAAAACACGTCATCTTTTCTGGAAGCTAATACTGGTCGGCTTGGGAATATACTTCCCTATCACGACATTTGTACGTCTTTTCATAGAATTGGAATGTGTACCTATGTTATATTATATGATTGACCTTCTTAAATCTGCTCCCACTTTTAATTGGTTATAAAATAAAAAGTATCGCTCAAATATAGACAATTGTCATGTACACGTATACGGTCGATGATTTATCCATCATTAACATAAGCATGCGCAGAACCAGTTTCAAAGTCATTAGGCTCATGTGCACCCCAACATATCACATCTCTGTACGTATTATTAATTTGTGGGTGAACAGTTTTCTACCCTAATCCCTAAAAAACGCAGTATAAATGACATATTTTCTACGTCACGTTTCCATGCTCGCTCGTTCAGACAAGAGTTTGACCACCAAGCTATACACGCTGTGTAGGTGTAGAAAGAATTGAATATTGAGAGCTAGATCTCCACTCATTTTAAAACACACTTACGAGATTAAGCTACCAAAAAATCAACATTATCATGAATTCTGACCAATATCCAATACTTTAAAGGGCTGGGATGACAAATAATTATCAACTTCGTCAAGTTCCCCAAGTTCTACCATAGAGTCCTGACTAAACGTTGACCAACTCATGATCAATGTCGGCGTACCCTATACACGAAAACACGTCGTCGTACGTACTTGAACAACGGCGAATTTGAATGTACTATAATAATATTTCCTTTACTCTGTACAGGCGGGAAAGGTTCATGTACAAGGCGGAGGACACGTGCACAGCGTCGACCTTGATATCAACGCAGATACATTTGTGGTTGACGATCTCGGTCGAGTGGTGGCGGACTTCCATGACATTCCATGCAATTTGTCTGATGGCGCTGGTAAAATTGGAACTAGTGGGTACGGTAGCTCAGGTGTGTACTCAAACACGTTACAATATGACACCATATACGACAAAAACGTGACAATTACAACGTTAAACATTATGACAATTATGACGTCATTTATGGTGGCAGACACGTGACTAAAATGATTCATACTGAGGTCCTATGTACGTGTAGGGTTACGGAGTACTAGGATGCCTTTAAAGTTTTACTTACCTTGATTTTGACCATTTGCACCACGACGAAGCTGACGATGAGTTGTGTTGGTCTTAATACTAGGACGGATGACGCCAAGAACAGGGGTATTACAGGTTCTACGACGAATTGGCAATTGTAACTGTAATGACAAATGGGTGGTGAAATTGTTAAATTGTAAGAACAAGCCATATCGTAGGAAAGCTTTAGGTCGTTTAAGTATGAAATATTACTCCTATGCATTGTAACTCTCCTAGCTCACTGTGATTACTTTCTACAGGCGCTGGTCACGGTGGACGGAGTGGACGAGGATCACATCAGAGGAAGACAGGAGCACCTTTCGATCACCTTTTTGAACCTGAACACCTTGGCTGCAATGGTGGCGGCAGTACAGGTGGACGAGGTGGTGGGAGGATGAAAATCAATGCAAATACCTTGAAAATTGATGGTGAAGTCAGCGCTAATGGTGAAGATGGTCAAACTCTAGGGTCCGGTGGGGGTAGTGGTGGATCTATACGGATCGATGCTAGGTTGATGCAGGTAGATCGCATTTCTGATATTCATGGCGACACCACTCCAGAAAGAAATTTGACCTGCAGAGAAAAATCACACCTCGCAAATCTCATAAATAACTGTTCTTCAAGTTCATATTTTAGGAAAGACTACCGACAGAAAATAACATTATTTTAGACGTTCCAAGGCATCATAATATAGTTATGTTTGTCCTGCATAGGTGTATAAATAATGGGATGAAGAAAAAATCAATCCAATAATCTGATGGTGGAAAATAAGAAATCAGTAATTTATTTCAAATTGAAGTGGGTGCGCAGATTGTACAATTAATTGTATAATTATAGCTTTTATCTTTTAGTAGTTTTTATCTTCCACTCAACATTAAATTACAACGGTGTTTATCTTTGCAATAAACAGGGTTATGGTGAAGTGCAGGTTAATGGTGGGAATGGCCATACACACTCCTCCAGCTACTGTGGTGGAGGTGGTGCAGCGGGAAGAATTGCCGTATATTTTAATCTCAACAGAACCTACTCGGGATCATTTGAAGCACATGGTGGTCTAGCTGGTGGAGCTACTGCCGGTGATGGAGGACCAGGGACTATATTCTTTTACCACAACGGTATGTATGTATGTATGTATGTATGTATGTATGTATGTATGTATGTATGTATGTATGTATGTATGTATGTAGGTAGGTAGGTAGGTAGGTAGGTAGGTAGGTAGGTAGGTAGGTAGGTACGTACGTACGTACGTACGTACGTATGTATGTATGTATGTATGTATGTATGTAATATGTATGTATGTATGTATGTATGTGTGTATGTATGTGTGTGTGTGTGTATGTATGTATGTATGTATGTATGTATGTATGTATGTATGTATGTATGTATGTATGTATGTTTTAATTCAAATAGTATTTCGTATTTCAGACTACAATCATCTTACTCTGATGGTTAATAATAATGGCAGAGGACCAAAAGAAGATGAAAACATGATTGAGGACTACCATGATCTGTCAGAAGATGAAAGTCGGGCCTGGATTTTACCTACATCAGGGGATCATCTATTCTCAGGTAACGTTTATGAAGTTCATCCGTGAAGGAAGTCCATTGTAGTGTTATAGGACATCACTTTGTGGGTATTCTCAAGTCATCGAAGTTGGATAAAAACGTAACTGAATCATATTTCCATATTATATGAAACCCCCAAAAGCATTGCGATCATAAATACGCTACATGTTCAATGTATCTTACCGCTCTTTGGCATTGATGGATCCTAGATATTACTGAAGTTTTTTCTCTCAAAATTCTCTCCATAAACGAATCAACAGATAATTAAAACAAATGATGACTGTAAGAATTTGCTCTCTTCTGAAAGTTTACTAAATGTCAAGTTTTTTTCTTTTTCTAGGAGACCATGCATATCACTTCGATGAGCTACAGATTTATGGCCGCGCACATATTGCAGTATTGACAGATCCACCAGACATGGAAGCGTCTTTCTTCTTTCAACATATGATTGGAGATCGGACCGGAACTATTCATATTGGCAACAATCAAACCATGGACTTGATCCGTGATGAAGTAGATGTGCCATTTAATATTCGTGTGTACGAAGGTGGTTTCTTAGGTCTGGCCAATGACACTTTTGTTCATGACGTCACGATTTTCCTGGATGGCGTTTTGGCCAATGTGGAAAATCTGACAATTCATCACGAGGGAAGACTGTGGCTGAATAAAGATGGACGAACGGAAGGGAATGAAGCAAGTACTTACAACTTTAACGTCGTCCACATACAAGATGACGGGTATATTCATATGATTACAGACCGTGTCAATGATCCTGGAATCTCGTTCACAACGAGACTTTTCTGGATTGATGGCGGTGGATTGGTTGAAGGAACACATCTCTATATAAGGTCTGAGAATATAACTGTGGACGCAGGAGGTCGTCTTAGTACTGATGGTCTAGGTTATTCGTATTCCGATGGTAGTAGTACCAATCCCGATGGTAGTCCTAGAACTGGTTTACATGGTGTCATCAACCCTGGACTAGGATTCACATATGGATCATACGGTTCTGGAGCAGGTCATGGAGGAACTGGTGGTCATGGAAGGAGTAAGTTTATACTGTGTATCCGTTTATCTATTTTGTAATTTGCGTATGATTAAATTTAGAATTCATATATATCTCTATCCAAATCGGAGAAAATTTGGGAAAATAAAATCCACTATTTAAAGCAATAAAATGACAAAAATAAATCCTCTTTTTGATTTTGATATAAACTTAAGTACACCAAAATTTATTGATTGTCAGAGCAAAACCCATGTAGACTGCCACGTGCTCTAGGAAGGTCAACCTTGTGACAAATTGGTAAACGTTTACATCAATACAACCAGAACTAACCCTTTTGTAAGTGATTAAAATGTCAAGTGCGTTAATTATATTAACTGCAAGACTGGCACAAAAAGGAACAGTTGTGAAATCCAATCTCAACTAAAAGTACAGTTGTACCAGAAAAGTTTATTATAAATTATTTGGCATACGCTATATATTTTGATTAATAAGTTCTCTATATGTGTAAATAATTCAAACACATGGTTGTCTTTATGGTATTAGTTTGTCATCCATATAAGCACTTCACACAAATAATTCATGAATGAATAGTATTCCAACTAAAGAAGTAACCCGAGGCAATACAGACTTTCAATATAGCATGAGATGAGTGAAATTATAAAACGTTAAGTATTTGTGATTAATAGAAAAAAATTCCTTTCCAGATGTGCAAAAGACTGGACGAGCATATGGCCACATCTATGAGCCCGAACACTTTGGTAGTGCTGGAGGTGGACCAAAGGGAGGATCAGGAGGCGGACGTATTTGGTTTAATGTAACAGATACTATTCAAATTGATGGAACTGTGTCTGCTAATGGCGTAGCTGGTGAGGATCACTCTGGCGGTGGAAGTGGTGGTAGCATCTGGATGCATTGTTATCACATTACTGGATACGGTTTGATATCAACAAATGGTGGTGAAGGTGATGGGTATGGCGGAGGTGGTGCTGGTGGAAGGATATCACTATACTTCACTGACAATTCCACTTTTGCTGAATTCACTTATGAGTCACATGGAGGAACTCCTGGTAACAATGACTGTGATGAATGTGAGGGTGGTGGTCCAGGAACAATGTTTCTGTACCATATGGTATATGAACATCGCACACTGATGCTAGAAAATGCTGGCTTAGTACCCAGAACTAAGGCAATCGACTGGAGCAACCTTGAAGAAGATGGTTGTCGTGGTTGGATACTCACCAACGCTGGATCCCATCACTTTGCTAATGAGAACCACGAGTATCACTTTGACGAATTGCAAGTGTATGATGGTGCACATTTAGCTGTGCTTAACCCTAATGACACATTCGGGTCCTCACAGGTGCATAGTGATATATTCTCACCCCGGCTTCCGCCATTGGTCACCATCTTTTTCAGGTATATGATTGGTGATAGAACTGGAACTGTGCATGTATCTGACAGGCAGGAAATGGACCTACAACGTGAAGAAATTGACCTTCCATTCAGTGTTCATGTATACTTTGATGGACATCTTGGCCTTGCTCCAGTCACAGTTGTCCATGGAGTTGAAATCCACATGGCTGGGATGTTGTCTCATGTCGTCAATCTCACCCTACATCATGGAGGTTTCTTTTGGTGTCAACATGGAGGGCGCACTACTGGTGAACCATACAGCTATTACAGTTTCGATTTTGTGCGTGTTCAGGATGATGCATATTTGAATGCAACTACTGATCCTATTGTGGACCCAGGAATCACATTCATTACTAAGGCATTCTTTATTGAAGGAGGTGGAATAATGCATGGAACAAGGCTAACTATATTGTCTGAGAACATAACTGTTGATGCTGGTGGTAGATTAGCTGCTGATGGTCTAGGGTACCATGCTTACCATACTAATGATACACATGGTGGAGATTCATTACATGGTGATGTCAACATTGGACAACCAAACTCAGACTTAGGAATCGGATGTGGTGCTGGTCATGGTGGTAGTGGCGGGAGAGCCTCACATGCCAATGGACGAGGTGGTGGTTTTGCATATGGAGACCTTTATGAGCCATACGTGTTTGGCAGTGCAGGTGGTTTTAGTCATGATGACAAGCCGGGAGGCACTGGTGGAGGCATCATATGGATGAACGTCACAGATATGATATTCATTGATGGAGAAGTTACTGCAAATGGTGGATATGCAGATGGACTTGGTGGTGGTGGTGGAAGTGGTGGTAGTGTATGGATTTATGCTAACACTATACAGGGTTATGGAAGGATTGCGGCTGATGGAGGGAATGGCTCAACCAACCCATTGTATGCTGGCGGAGGTGGTGCAGGAGGAAGGATAGCTATCTATTTCATAAATAATGAAACTTCTACTGGATTTGACTATCATACAAGAGGTGGTATTGCTGGGGATGAATCAGCTGAACATGGGGGTGCTGGAACTGCGTTTATCTATCATATGGTTCACACACATCGTACTCTCATTATCGACAATGGTGGCCTTGAACCAAGAGACGGTTATCACATAATAGAGGATTATGCAGATCTGACATTGGATGGATGCCGTACATGGATTTTACCACAATCTGGACATCATTTCTTTGCTGGTGGGACACACAACTATGTTTTTGAAGAATTACAAATATACGGTTCTGCACATGTAGCGATTTTGACCCATCCAGTTTTTGCCAAGGGCTCAATGTTTTTCTTATACATGATTGGGGATCGTACTGGTACATTTCACATTGGTTACAATCAAACCATGGATTTGGAGATTGAAAACAGACATGAAATTGATATACCATTTTCAGCCAGGGTTTATCACGGTGGGTTCCTTGGATTAGCACCTGAGACATTCGTCCACAACGTCAGTATATGGTTGAGTGGTGTACTTGCTCATGTTGACTTCCTCACTTTGCACCACAGTGGTCTTCTTGCAATGGAAGATGGTGGTCAAACAGTCTTTGCAGAACCCAATCGATTTGAATTTGATCGTGTTTTAATTCAAGATACTGCGACTGTAACAGCTTTTCAGAATCCTGTTGAGAACCCCGGGATGAATTTAACTACTCGCACAATTACAATCCAAGGAGGAGGAACATTTGAAGTGACCCATATGACGATATTCACTGAGAATATTACAATCGATGATGGTGGATTGCTTGGTGCAAATGGCAATGGCTACATCAGTAACACTGACAGGGATCCTAGTCTCTTGATTAATCTTGGTAAAGGTCATTCCAGTGCTTTAGGTTCATCAGGAGGAGGTCATGGAGGTACTAGTGGTCATGGTGTTGGTGTCCCTGAAACAGGACAACCATATGGCAACATATATGAACCGTTTGAACTTGGTAGTTCTGGTGGTGGGTCGGGTGGTGGAGCTGGTGGTGGATTGATCTGGATCAACGTCTCAGACACTGCAGTTATTGATGGTGTGATAAGTTCTGATGGTGCTGGAGCAGAAGATGAGAGCAGTGGTGGGGGCAGTGGTGGAAGTATCTGGATGTATATGGACTTCTTCAAGGGAAATGGAAATATTACTACTAATGGTGGACGTCCATTTGAAGAAGCTACTGGAGGTGGGGGTGCTGGTGGCCGTATTGCACTGTACTTCTGGGAAAATATGACTTACTATGGAACATTTCAGTCCCATGGTGGTTTCGACAGCAGCAATTCCGGGCAAGGAGAACCCGGTGGACCTGGTACTATCTTTGTCTATCATATGATTGAGGAACATCGAACACTAATCATAGAAAATGATGGTCTAATAAGTAATCACGTAGATGTTATCTCTAATTATTCTGACATTTCCAAAGATAGCTTCAAAGCATGGATTCTACCCCAGTCAAGTGGTCATTCCTTCTCTGGTGGGGGCCACGACTACCATTTTGAAGAACTGCAAATATATGGCAATGCCCATCTTGCCATTCTGACCGAGCCATATGACTATGGGGCTTCTATATTCTTTCGCCATATGATTGGAGATCGCAGTGGCTTCGTCCACATTGGACAAAATCAAGTAATGGATTTAGAAAGAGAATTTATTGATACACCTTTTAGTTCGTACGTCTACCAGAGAGGATATCTAGGATTGGCTCCCAAAACAGAACTAAGCTATGTGTTTGTGCATCTTGAGGGAACCATGGATCACGTGCATGACATGGAAATAATCAATGGTGCAGAGCTTAGACTGTTTCTTACTGGATCAACAAATAATCTGCCACGTCTGAATTTTAGGTTCAATGGCACTGTCACAGTAAAAGCAAATAGTGCCATCAATGCATCAAGTCCGTTTGCACACCCAGAACAATATAATCTCCAGACAGGAAACCTGATTATTGAAGGAGGTGGGCGAGTATATAGTAAAAATATGAGAACTGACACAATTAACATGACAGTAGATGATGGTGGTCATCTCAGTGCTGACGATGGAGGTCATCTCTCTGAAAACGGGCCAGGTAAGTGTAGTTTATCTGAATGTATAATGTATGAAGTGTTTGGAGTACTACTACGAGGCTAGAGTCGTAACACCAATGTAGTCCAGTGGTAGACAAATAGGGCTTCAAGTACCCAAGGGACAAACTCTATGCTTTCACTTTCTGGTGTCCATGTTATAGTTTCTCACTGTTTATGATGAACGCATGCGCATTGTCAACATTTGTATAACGAGGCAAAAGGTAATCATAATATATATTCCAACAGACTACAAAATAGTTTATGTAATGGTGATAATTTTCAGAACGGCAACATCAAAGACAAACGATAATATACGAAGGATTTAAAGTGTTTTTTTTTAAATAGACAAATGTAAAGTGTGTCAAGTATTTTGGCAGACGAAAGGAATCGATCAACTTTGCATTTATTATTTCTTCGAAGCTCCTGGTGTTGGACACAAACTTGGCAATTCTGGGGCATCCCATGGTGGTATGGGTGGACGTGGAGGATGTGATGGGTTCAAAACGTGTCGCTTGAAACGACTGATGCCGTATTGTAATCTTCACTACCCCGAATGCTTTGGCAGTGGTGGTGCAGGATCTAAGGCTGGAATAGGTATGTTGTAAAGAAAAGACTGGGCTCAGTCATTTGATAGCCCCATCTACACGTAGGTTGTCCTACCTGAGGCAGTCCCAAGTCCTACCTGAGGTAGGATAGATTTGTGTCTACTCTATTGATTACACAAAAAGTACTCACAGTGATACAGAAAATAATCATTATTGTAACGTGTAAGTGTAGTAAGCAAGATGCTGTACTGTGCTTGCTATAAAAGTTCAACACTATACAGTGTAAAATCGTATAGTGTTCTACACTACAGTACAGTACATTACATTACAGTACAGTACAGTACAGTACAGTACTGCACAGCACAGCACAGCACAGCACAGTACAGTACAGTGCAGAGCAGAGCAGTACAGTACAGTACAGTACAGTACAGTACAGTACAGTACAGTACAGTACAGTACAGTACAGTGCAATACCATACCATACCATACAGCACAGTACAGCATAACACAGCCCAGCACACCACAGTGCAGTACAGTCTTGTACAATATCTTGCAGAATACGTACAATATCTTGTAGAATACAATTAAGTTACTGTGCCTGGTATATAATATTCAACATTATAGGTACCTACAGTGGATATGCTGTGTACAAAACAATTTTCAACAAATGTGATATTATACCCTACAATCCACGACAATTTAGTGTATTCTCTCGTATACGACTACATTTAAAATTGCACCATACTGATATCACAACGAGCTATCATTGACACAATATATAGCTTGGAGACTACACAAGACACAGAAATACTTCTTTTTATGAAATAATGTTGTTCACTAACAGGTGGTGGCATACTTGACATCAATGTTGCACACGAGTTGAAGGTTGATGGTTACGTCACAGCAAATAGTCTGGATGTTGATACAGAACCATTCCTCTATGGCGCTAGTGGTGGTAGTGGAGGAAGTATTACCATACATGCGGGAGCACTTATGGGTAAGAATAAAAACAAATGTACTAATTTAAGTATGGGTTATAGATTTGTGTACTATTCTATTCGAAAAAGTCTTTTGCTGCAAGAAAATAAATCCTGGCAGAACTTGCCTCGACACTTTCAAAATCATCAATATGGCACTGTCAATTTCAAATGCAGTTACACAAAGCAAGGGTTTGGATGTTCAGGCCATTTAAGCTGATTATGTTTTTCTGCTAAATACTTTTGTAAATTTATTCAACAGGTGGTCACACTGGTCGAATCCAGACACTTGGTGGTACAGGAGATATGAGCAATGCTGGCAGTGGTTCGGGAGGACGGATAGCCGCTTATTATTCCAACAACGTCACCCAGGGCTTCTTTAACGGTAAATTTGATGTTTATGGCGGGAAAGTTGGCAGTAAAGCTGAAGTCGGTGCATCCGGTACCGTGTATCTCGATCACCATGGAGACAGTTTTACTAAATTACTTGTCGATAACAATGGTAGACGGGCCGTTTTTGATGAAATTGAGAACATCGGTGAGCGGCTTGATTTGACAGGAGGTTCGTATTCAACTTCAACAACGTACACTGCTGCCAATGGAATCGTCGTTACCTCCTCTCAAGCTGGATACGGTTCAGCTACCCTTGCAACACTATTCGACCACACGTTAAATTCTGTAGGTGACCAATACTTTTTGTCGAGACCTTCATATACAGTTTCGACAGTTACACTACAGTTTGATCTAAAACAGTCATACTTCATCAACACTATTCGTGTGTATCCACTCTGTCTGTCCAATCGCGAGACCGAATTCAAGGTAAGCATGTAGTTTGTTCCTTTTATCCATTTCCAAAATATACAATTGAATATAGTAAACTGTTACACTATATTGAAGGGTCTAATTGGTGGCAAAAGTTACTATTACATGTATTTGCACTTCCTTCATATACAATATCCACATATGGAAGAAATGGGAAAGGGGAAAATACTACACATTAATGGGAACATTTATTAATCCTAACCAACATACAAAGTAACCAACCTAACAGAATTGAAAGTAATACCCCATGGGAGAGAAAGACTGGCGAACAATTGTGTAAATGATAATTAGGGATACTCTTTCTTTGCTGTTTTGATATAATTAACTGAAACGTAAGATCACGAAAGCAATGCCGTTTAACGGGATGGGATACACATTTAAATAAACATGGCATATCGTTACGTCAATAGTATTAATGTCTTTAGACCGTTATCAAATAATGACACTTTCTTGCTATTTCAGGTCACTGGTAGTCTATCGTCCAGTACATTTCCTGTGACGTCAGATTACGTTAAATTGAGTTCATCCTGTACTCAAGGTTCTTACCTTGATATTCCATTAAGACAACATGCAGATAGTTTCACCTTTGACCTCAAGGGGCTCTACCACGAATACGGATTCGGAACGTGCTATTGCCGCTATTTCACCATGTCAGAAATTGAATTTTTCGTCGATGAAGTTGACGTTAGTGACAGGTATTGTAGACACATTGCTAGGAGAGAGAGAGAGAGAGAGAGAGAGAGAGAGAGAGAGAGAGAGAGAGAGAGAGAGAGAGAGAGAGAGAGAGAGAGAGAGGAGAGGGGGGACAGACAGACAGACAGAGGGAGAGCAGGGGAGGGAAGGACAACAGACATACATACAGACAGGCGGGCGCAGGCAGCAGACAGGAGGGTGGGCAGACGGGCAGATAAGGTCGGGGAGAGAAGGGGGAATACAGGTTAATGCTTATGACTGATAGAAAGGTATTCTCATAGCTTGCTGTTATTACTTTTCATCGATGTATGCATTACTTTAGTGGATATCTCCTTATTTTCCAAGAGGTTCTCCTGGAAATGATTATAATTTACTCTATTTTTTTAATTGCTCAGATACAAATACAGAGAATTAGATGCAGCTCGAACGTGGATAGAAGCTGACAGTGGTACAAACAGTTACTGGTTTGATGAAACACATATAACTGGTAATGCACAGGTAGCTGTCATGCCGAAAAATTCACTAACATCACCCGTCGATGTACACATGGGTCATCTCCATGGAGACAAATCTGGTGAGTTGCACGGCTATAGTATTTGCATTTTGAAAAAGACAGGAAACACTGGGCTTAATATATACCGAGTAGCCTTGCTCGATTTGGAATTGGAGGAGACATGTAAAGTTTGGGTTTATAAGGATTTAGCATGAATACTATGTTCATACGATAATTGTTCGAGGCTTCATTGAAAGAAAACTTGCCATCAAACCTAAAGCAGGGCTTCATATATATACACAGGTGAGCACCACAATGAAGAGCATACTGGTTTTTTGTTACTACATTGTCATGTGCATACCGTAGTAAAATGGTTCGTTTAGTATACATCTGATATTATGATAGTCAATTGATAAGTTCGTCGAAATGTAGTTGCCAAGAAAAGGACTTGACCTTTTATTTAATTGGAAAAGATGAAATTTCTATTTTGCAAAGCACTGGGGATCTACTATTTAAATGGTAATATGTGTTTAAACTACATATGTAACTTTTCAAATCTCACTTGGTCTTTCGGTTTTCTTCAATTTCATAAAGGTCATCTCCACATTGGGTATGCTCAAAATTTTACTGTTGATGTTGCTGAAGCTGACGTCCCACTGAATATGCGTATATATGAACAAGGACAACTTGTGTACCACAAGAGGGCGTTCTTTCAGAAAGTGAAGATGAAGTCTTCGGGAAAGGTAAGTTTATGATGGATGTTGAGTAATGCATATCCAGTTAACCAACCAACCAACCAGCCAACCAACCAACCAACCAACAAGAATTTGAATAGCACCTGACTCCAAACCCATGGTACTGTTCGATGGGGTCAAATGGGTCTATTCACTTGAATGTTTGTATGAACAGATGTGTCTTCCGTTTGTACTAAGGTTCATACATGTCCAATGGCATTCTATTAATTAAGATAACAATTATTGTCAGTCACCTTTTTATATCAATTTATATATAGACATACTGGTTGGTTTCTATTATCTTCATAAAGCAACCAATTGTTCGTCAGTAAATATCTCTCGATTCTTGCAAATTTAAGGATTTGTGCTTAAATTGAAAAAAAATGTAGCTAATGCCAAGCATTGTATACTAAATCGTCAAATACAGTTTCAATATATGATCGTGTGAACGTATTGAGTTCATGAACAGTGTAACGTTTGAAATTCGATGCGATGACTACAATGTTCTCTTTTCGATTTCTCTTCGATAATTCAAGGTTATTGGTATAGAAGACCTGTTTGTCTTTGACGAAGGATACGTTTCATTTGACACTAACTCTAGCCTTGGTAACCATAGCAACCTCGGCGAACTCGAACTGAAATCCTTACATGTACAAGACAGAGGAACGTTCGAACTTATATCATACGACAAACATTCAGATATGTCACTGAGACTGACAAATCTAACAGTAAGTGTAATCAGATTGTATGTTGATAAATGTATACAATATCATGGCGAGTCAAAGGAACCTCTCCGCTGCTAACATACTGCGCTCTTACTTACTTCAAAACTTCTACTGAATGTTCAACGTGATATCAACTTTATCACCTGAGAATGTGTTGGCCTATCGGATCTATCGACATCGCTTCATAACTCCCCACCTCCACCAACATCGCCAATCCATCGTTGTAAACCACACTCTTTTACGGCTTGATTTTTCGATGTGTTATAGAAAAAAAAGATGAGGTTTTTCGAGAATGACCCCACCCTAAACGAACGTATAACAGGCAACAGACAACCGTTACCGACATCTTCATTTTACCATATGTTTATATTAAAATACCCATTGGTAACAACACTTTGCTCAGAAGTGAAAGTCAAAAATTAGGAGTGACGTTTCCTCCATCTTTGTAGGTGTATGGTGGAGGACATTTCAAGTCAAATGATCGTTTCGTAGTGGAAGCACACCATCTTGTTGCTGTGTATTCTGGTGGCAAGATCAACCTGGACAATGGAGGCTATCATATTCCTGAAGATAAAGGACCTGGTGGTGGTTTCGGTAATTCCCAACTGCTCTTTTATCAATTGAATATTTCATAAGCCTACTTTACTATATTTTCGAAAAATTAACCAAACACAAAAAGAACTGTTCCTGAAACAGTAATGCAAGGTAAGGTTGCGTCGCGACTTAATGGATGAACATACTTTAATTGTCTGCTCATTGAGAAAGATCTCGGCTGAATATGCAATTACTAGTAAAAGTATTCACATAATAAATTATTTTCTAACCAATTATAATGTAAGGAATAAATTGCTGTGGATCCAGTTTCTTACAAGATGGTTAAGAAAGTATATTAACTATCCCTATTCATGGACAACCTTCTCAAATTTACTGACTTGTTTAGGAATGCCTTTCTGTCATATTGTAACCAGGCTGTATCTCCGAAGTCATTATTTTTCGAATTGGCCGAAACTGAAGATGCTATTATATTCCATTCTTTGAAATGGGTGGATCTAGTTTATCATTAATGTATCTTTTTTTCATTCCTAGGAAGCACCGGTGGTGGCAGTGGTGGCGGCCACGGTGGTAGCGGTGGTCGTGGAGGAGGAATGTCCTTGGTGGGACTGGCCTATGGTTCCATATACGAACCAACGGACTATGGATGCGTCGGTGGTTACGGGCGTCAATATGGTATTAAAGTTTGATACCGAATATTTTGTTTTTCTTTGCATCATATAATTTATACCAGTGTTATCAACTTTAGTTCATTTTCACTATAAGTACGCAAGTATACAGATGAGTTTGCTTTCTATTCAGATATCTTCATTGCGATTGCAAATACTAGTAGTACCGATACATGTGCATACGTTGGCCGATGATGGCGCTCTAAGGTTACGTACCAACACGAGGAGTCCTAAGTGTTTACTATTTGATTTACATGTTACAAAAAGAACTTATTTATTCCATTTTCTTTCATTTTCAATCGTCAACGTCAACGGCTATGTTGATTTAATCACTCAACATTGACGAAATTGTTTAAATTCAGATACACATTGGTTGTCATTAATTTGTGTCACAATTGATTGCCAGGGCCTAGGATAGTTTTGAATGCCATGCCCAATATATTGAAGAATGAACGGGCGTCTTTGATTAGGCCAAAGAAAAAAAGTTGTTTGGTTCCGGTTACCCGACCCCACGTAGTTTTTTTCACGCCAACCCTAAACTTTTTAAAAAAATATTCGAGAAAAAAAAAGAAATTCGCGAAAATTGTGTGAAGTCTCGCAAGAAATAGTGGGTGCGGAAACTGACATCTGATGAGAAGAAGCCAATAACACGGAGACCATATGGAAAACAACAGAAAAAACAATGTTGTGTCATAACTACCTGAAATAGACACTTACATGTGAAAAAAAAAACAATTTAAAAAATAAAATACAAAATTCTACCCCACATATTCTAAAATTGAATGTAATCGGAACCACACAATTTTTTTACGCCTTAGAACCACGCATATTTTAAGATAAAATTATTGTTTAGTAGACAAATTGTCCCCATATTATAATTAGACCAGCTTCGAGGGTATGTTGGTTAACTCGGAAATCACTACTAAGCATATACACAACGTACATGTACATGTGACAAGGTGTTTTTGAAACTTGAAGTTCCACCTTTGCGTGCACTCTTTTTGTGCATTTATGTTCAACTTCATTTTTACATACTTCATGTATTAATTTTTGTTTGAAGGTGAGTTGTATTTTGGTGATGAGCCTCACGGTAATCGAGTTTTGAGGAGAGGACTTGGGGGAGCAGGAGGAGGGGCGCTGAAAATTACCACTCGCCATATGCTGCTTGACGGAGCTATAACAGCTGACGGTGAAACCCCAAGCAGTACCCATGCACAATATTCAGGTTGGTTTTATACAATGTCTTCACTTATTAGGCTTCAATAATTACACCTTTCAAAGGGGAGGGGAAACAAGTATTGTGTTACTATTCAAATAGTTTTTTATTTGACATTTATAATGTATTGTCCTGCCAAAATATTACGATTGGAAACTTGTAAATTCGATGTGCCCGACCAAACCTTTATGAATAGAACTCGTCTATTTGAATGCCATGGTGAAATTACATGTATCGGTTAGTATTGGTTATAATCAATGTCGAAAAGCAAACCAAGTCATCATAAAACTATTCAAATCCAATTTGTTCAATCTAATTATTACCCTTGTAGGAGGTGGAGGAGGTGGTAGTGTATGGATAGAGTGTGATGAATTCGATGGTTATGGTAGAATTTCAGCGAATGCAGGCAACGGTGACAGCAATGGTGGAGGTGGGGCAGGCGGACGAGTTGCTGTGTATTACCAAGACATGAAGAACTTCAATGGGACTATTACGGCATCTGGAGGTAAATACGCAATGTTTAATAACCAATTACCTGGGATATTAATGCTTACATAAGCAATGGCGGTTGGAGAAATTAAAACACTTTGTATTTCATCTGGATGGGGAACACGCGTACTTCTATTCACTATTTTTATTTACCAATTACACAAAGTGGTTAGGGTTAGGTCTGGTTAGCATAAATGATGTACATCTACATGTTAGATATTTCTAGGTATTTACACGTACAATATATTGGTCGATAAACCACCATGTCACAATATGTGTATATGTTGTGTTTTCTGTGTTGCACATCAACCAACATGCAATATATACTGAGTATAGCTTGACATGAATTCCAATTCAAAACTCAATATTATAGGTCAGAGTTCATATGAGGTTGGCGGTGCTGGGACTGTATATCTTGAAAAGAGGTCACGTGATAGTGGAGAAACACTTCACAAAACACTTAAAGTGGACAACACCGGTGTCGGCTATCCACATGCTGCTAGCTATGGTCATGGGGATCTTAGAGATTTGCTGGATGGTAACTACGTTGATATCAGTCGCTCTGGTGGTATTACATGGCTTTGGCATCATTCTAATGAATACCTTTTTGATGAAGTACACATACACGGAAAAGCCCACGTGGCTATTCTAACTAACACCAGTACACAAGACGTACTTGTACGTGGTGGTAAGATGTTTGGTGATCGAACTGGCGTGCTACACATTGGACAGCGACAGACGTTTGGATTCGATTGGGTGGACATATATATTCCAGTAAACACACAAGTGTACAGGTTAGTTTATGTTTCGGTCATTACTGCAGGAAATTTGTACGAGAAATGGTGTTCATCATCATCATCATCATCATCATCATCATCATCATCATCATCCTCATCATCATCACCACCACCACCACCACCACCACCACCACCACCACCACCACCATCATCATCATCATCATCACCACCACCACCACCGCCGCCACCACCACCACCACCACCACCACCACCACCATCATCATCATCACCACTACCACCACCACCATCACCATCTTCATCATAAGGACAACCCAACCAACAGTTCATCGCCACCACCACCATCACCACCACCATCATCACCATCATTTTCTCTTATCTCTACTGGCCAGCTTCCAAAGTGTAATGTACTGACTTACCTTCGCCATTCAACAAATTAGAACGACAAAAGATCCATTGTAGACCCTTTATAAAATTAATGATATCTTGCATACATTTATCGCACAATGGAAATGCTGCTACTTTATATAACATTTTCAATTTATATACACATTTTATTAATAATGTAAATACAGTTCAGAACGAACTGATGGAGCTTGGTAAAACGGGCTAAAGTTGTGTATAATGATTTCTTAAACAGGTATGGTCATTTAGAGTTACCACGTCGTGCCGTGATGAGAGATGTTTGGATGGAGGTCAACGGTACCTTGGCAGACATTGAAGATTTCACCGTAGAAAGTGGTGGACTGTTGTATTTCTGGTCATACGGCAGCACACGTGATCAGATGGATGGCATGTACCAATTCATCAACATGACGATTCGAGCTGACGGTAAATTTGAGCTACTCACGGTAAAAGATTACAACAGTATGACGCTTAATACTACTTTGCTCGACGTCAAAGCTGGTGGATACATCAGAACCAATGACATGAAATTGATTGCTGAAAATGTTACCATCGATGTAGCAGGTAAGTTTAAACTGACAATCTATCCAGGACGTTTTGGGCGTTGTGTCAAACTAGCTACTCTCCTGATAGCCTTAGAGTTTCAGTTAGTATGGTGTGGATCGTTGGTTAGGCATTTCATCTTGCCCAGCATCCAACTTGAAGGCCAACATGTCGGTACAATAATATCAGCACTGTTAATTTGGTTATTGTAACGTTATTTTGTTACTCCAGGATTACAAATCTAGTAATGTTACATTTATCCTCAACAGGAGACGTTCATGCTGATTGGTCAGGGCATGCAGGCAGTGATGGTCCTGGTTCAGGTATAGACAAAACCACAAATACACGTGGCGGCAGCGGAGGTGGTCATGGCGGAAGAGGTGGACGTTCTGATAATGGACTGTATTCGGCCATTGCTTATGATTCTTTGTACACACCGTCTCAGCCCGGCAGTGGTGGTGGTAATACCGATACTGGAAATCCTTATTATTCGTTGGTATATGGGGGACGAGGAGGAGGTATGTCCAAAGGAATAAAATCAAACAGAATCACTTGTTTAACTTTTCTACCGTAGACGACTATACTAAACGACTCCGGCGTTACAGGGACAATCAGAATAAGGGCTTAGATAATTTACTAAAACGGAACTATTTATTTATCAGAAAAAATCAGCATAAAGGCTTAGCTAATTTACTACAAAGAAAGGAGAAATAACAAATACATCAACAGTAAAAGAAAATGATTTCAGTAATACGATGTGTCATGTAGAAATTTACATTAACTTGATAAAGTAATAACATCAGGATTTTGTATTTTTCTTTCAAGGTATTATCCATCTTGAAGTTCACGATACCATCAGAGTTGAAGGTCGTCTCCATGCCAACGGAGAGGATGGACATATGAACTATAATGCAGGAGGGGGTGCAGGTGGTAGTATAATGATACATACGGGACATTTAGATGGAATGGGAACCATAGAGGTCAATGGAGGTCAAGGTTAGTTCCCGATTCCCATAATTCATGTTGCTCTTTTGTTGTAATAACGGACGATATTTAAGCAGACCTTCCACTTTTTTATTTAAATTAGTGCTATGATGGCCGTCGATAATGATAATGTCAATTTCATCATGGGTGGGTTTTTATTATTGTTCTGTAGGTTTGGCCAAAGATGACGTACATTTATTATACAAGGATTCACTACTGGTTAGGGAAAATCCAATTTAAAAAAACAACATTATATTATAGTTTCAAAGTTACAGTGTCTGTTTCGATGAACTACAGTTATTTACTCTTAAAACTAAGTTCTACAATAAAAAACCTATACACCAACTGGTGGTATTGGGCTGCATCCCATTGAAGTCGTTACATATTACCCTGACAGTAGTGTCATTTTTAGTTCACATTCTGTTTTTTCCGTGTACCAAAATATTGTAAATATCGGTGAACACGATTATAACGCAATGTTTGCCTTGTAGCCAATCTTGGAGGCGGTGGAAGCGGAGGACGTCTTGCCATTTATACAAATTGGCATGACTTTATCGGTGAACTGCAAGCCTATGGAGGTACGACAAGTCACACAGACCTTATGGAAGGAGTTGGTGCTTCGGGAACAATATACGTTCAAGATGACAAGGACCCTATGAGCCCCGTTCGTAAGCTGCACCTCGACAATAACCAGGTTGTCGCTGGGCCTTCGAGAGTTGGTGAACTTCACAAACTACGTTACCATGGTAATGGTGTAGCTTGGTCAAGTACAACGTTTACAACTTATGGTGACGTCGTTGTTACCACTACTGGAAGTATCTGTTGCAGTAGTAGCAATTATTACCGATTGAGTAATATTGGTTCGGGTTCAGGAAGAGATGGGTACTTCTATCTGTCACGAACAGCTACTCCAACAATCACCTTCCAGTTTCCCTTCACACTATTCGTTGACCATCTTAGAATTTACCCACAATGCTCGTAAGTTATTAGGTATGGATGGATGGATGGATGGATGGATGGCCGGCCGGCCGGCTGGCTGGCTGGCTGGCTAGCTGGCTGGATAGATAGATAGAGACAGGGAGATAGAGAGAATGAGACAGAGACTGCTCTAAAATTGTTTGGTTGTGTTGCTAGGAGTGTTTAGATGACAAGCTACTCAAGACGAACTTATCTGATGATCTGTTGTGTGCGCATTGGTTTAGAAAATAAGAATTTCGTGATAGGAACCTGTTTATATAAGTAAAGTTTTGATCCAAACATGGAAGCCATCTTTAAATAAACAGTTTCGTGAAATAAACTTACGTCATTACGTATTCCAATTCAACTTAGTTTTATTACAATATCATCATCGCCTTACTCTGTACAGAACACCTTCACTAACAACACAAAGAATATACCAAAGAATATACCATAAAATAACCCCATTGTAACATTAAAATACCAATACTGTACTGAACAAAGACAACAAGGTGATGTCATGACTAATGTGACGTCACCTACATATCATTAGTTTCTGTAAGAATTCGTATGACTACAGTTTAGCGACACAAAAGGTACCTTTGACCATTAGACTCATCACATGTCACTTATACTGAATAGTTTGCCATTTGCTTAACATAGACTACAGACTAACGTGACCAGTCGAAAACTTAAGTCACCAATTTGTTTGTATGTCTGTTGTTGTTGTTGTTATAAGTGTTGTTGTTGTTGTTGTTGTTGTTGTTGTTGTTTGGAACAAAGAGTTACTTCTTTATATTAAAATACCACAGTGATTACACCACTGTTATTTAATACTTCACATAATGACTGGTTGATTTAATAGGTACCCAACTGATTACGAAGTTTGGCGTGAATTGGCTGGTAATATGATCAACCATACAAACGGATTCGTTGACACAACTGGATGCACAATCCAACAAGATGCCGATGACATATATGGAAGAGTGGACATTGGTGAATACAGTGACAAGGTACATAATACATTTTAATTTCAGCCAACGGTCGGTAGACAAAGGTTTATTTCACCTCTATTTGCCTTGTTTTAAAAATGTTGTGAACTTGTCAAAATACTTTCATATTCCCTTCTAGATTGTTGTTAATCTTAAAAGGACATCAGGGAGTTATTCCTCCATGAATGAGATTGAAATTTACACCAGAGAAGACCCTCGTTCGTCTCAACAACATGACTTTGTTAGTCGGGCTGCTGCAATGATAATTAGTGAAGATGAAGATACCTCATATTTTGAATTGGACGAGGTAAGTAGTTTATTAATTCAATAATATGGATTACCTACACATCACTACAATTCGTGCTTTTGACGTATGAACAGAAATAAATTCCAACTTTGGGATAAATTCCAAATGTGATTACGTCAGACTGTATTTTGATGATTAAGTATCCATTCACCAAAGAATTTCCATTCCAACTAATTTAGAATATTGTCGATCATTTCTGACCCATCAGTCAAAGCACCATACGTGATATCATATAATCACAAACGTACTTCTATGATAACTTATTACTTTTAATTCGCCATATTGTCTTCTTGTGATATTTTCCATGGAAGATAAAAGCGAGATTTGTTTTATTTTTTAATGTACAGATTAGCGTATCTGGGTGGGCTGCATTGGGTGTAACAGAGGAAGGTTCTATACTTCGAGCTCACAGTATCTATTCTGGAGATCACAGTGGACTTGTGACGTTGCGAGAAGGCCAGGCCATACATACTGTTTTCACACGGGAGTTGATGCCATTTTCATTACTAATACACGAAGGTGCCAATGTCACATTACCAACATACTTAGATTGCAAAGACGTGGAAATAATCATTAGAGGTAAATTGTTAGTAAAACATAATATGGGAACAATTATTATAATTATTATTATGTATTATGTATCATTATGTATTACGAATGTTTGCAGGTCTTACATGAAAACGTTACAATTCGTCACATTTGACCAATTTTTGTCCTAAATGTTTCCACATCATTACATGGTCTCGACGTAACGTATTTCAAAGAAGCAGTGCAGGGGTAGGTAAGAAATCTTAGCGATGATCCAAATATCGTTAGCTGCATTAACGAATGTTATTATTTGGCCAGACTGCACTGTTGAATGCTCTGATCAGTCCACGTCACGTTTATTTTTCTAAACTTGTGCTCATGCTTGGAATATGACGTATCTTTTGCGTGCGATAATACGAGTATAAAGTTGACGTCAGATTCAGATTCAGATTCAGCCAGCGTCATATTGAGCGTCAGATTCAGCGTCAGATAGAGTCAGATCCGAACACACCCGACGGACTCAATCAAACACGAAATAATACTGTAGAGACTACAGGGAAAGATTCTGCTTCACAACAGTTGCTAGGAAACAAACTCTGTAGTTGCGATACTAAAAGCTGTGTCCAACTACGAAATCCAATAAGCGGTGCAAACGTTACTAATTGCATTTTTATGGTACTATAGTATTGCACCAACAATTTGAGGTTAGTTTTTCATTCACAATTTATATCTTACAGGAGAGTTCTTCAATATGGAGAATTTGACCATCAGTAGTGGATGTAAATTTACCCTGGAACATCTCCGTTCAACAACCACATTCCTTGATTACGTGGTAGTAAAGACCGCTGGTGAACTTAGTGTGACGACACAGGGGCAAGCTAAAACAACCTTAGAGGGAGCTGCATTTTCGATAAGGAGTGGAGGATTGGTGAGTATTACACACTAAATTGTTTGCATCCTTTATTTTATACCTATCATGTTTAATCTCAGATCAGTGAAGATGCTATGGTTTTATATGTCAATGTTTCTACTGTAATGCTGATGCATTCTGATATTTCTATAATACGACATATTAATGTCGACAAGAACAGTGTCGAGGAATTCAAGTTCTATTCAGTGCCGTTCAACTTATTTCAAGCCATGGAGGCACACACCGAAATTAAAACAATGCCGTTATATTCGCCATACCTGACTCATAGTAATGGGATTTGTTTCTTGTCCAAATAAGAGAAGTCAGGTGGGAAACTTTGATATAGCCCCCTGTCATACCACACTAGATTATTTCAGTCTCCAAATTATCACATCAAATTGCAATATTTTCACCCTCTTTACAGGTATATTCAGATGATTTGGTTCTTGACTACAACAACATAACTGTTGAACCATATGCCTATCTGTCAGCTGATGCAAGCGTTCCATATTCGATAGGAGAAAAAGGTAAATTAAAAGATTATTTTTAAGCAAAATTGACAACTATCCAAGCATTTCTTGCTAGTAGATGTTGGCAATCAAATACTAAATTAGTAGTTTACACACACACACACACACACACACACACACACATACGTGTGTTTTATTACAAATGAGGCCTTCAGTACGGGTGTGTGTTATGAGACCCCTAGTTTGTTGTGATGCTAAATCCATGAACATGATATCGTATATTCTTCCCCTAGTAGACTATACAAAAATCATCGCAGTTTAAAGAAACAACCATTAATGAGCTTTCTGTAGGCATGTGAACTTGTGAAGCCTTCCCAGGCTGACGTGGTTTATGGAGCCACTGGGTGTGAAGCATTTACTGGGCATAAGCTTAAAAGGAGGACCTTGGACCGAGTGTGTACTTTTAAGTGGGAAGTAGGGCCATTTACATACTCATGGAATTAAAGTATAAAATGAGAACTTTATGTATTTTTAAAAGGTAAATTAAATATCCCTGTATTTTCCACTGTATCTTTACACAACAGCAACTGCAAAATTGTCAGAAAACTGACAACCTACTGTAATATTCTGGTATTTGACATAATTCCATATGCTTTCTTCCTTGAAAAATATAGCCTTTGGAGAATGTAGAGTAGACAGGAAAAGATACCAAAAACTCTTGAAAACTTCAAAACCAGTTTGAAGTTAACCAAGTTGTTTGCATGTTATTAGTAGACTTCTTGAAACACGATTGTAGTCATATGGTGTGATAGGTGAACAAACAAGCGAGAAGGTGCCCAGAATGCCAGGTCCATTTATATTATCACTTCACATAATCCAAGGCTTCATGGTTAGTCAGAGATTACAATTATTGTTCAGGTACTGAGTATTTTTGATTGGGCAATGGAGAAAATGAATTATATGGTACATTTCCAAGGTAGTGCCATGCATTATTTTCAGAATGTGGTTGATCGATACACTAGCCCATGGTCACAGCTGAATTTATGTATGACCATGCATTGAGCCCAGGTGACAGTGTAGTGACCATAGTTGGCAGAACTCACATGGAGTCTAAAGTAGGTTACATGATGCATTTGTATAAATAACTCTGCCCCCCCCCCCAACTGCCACAAATTGCTGTGCCTTATCTGACTAACAAATTTGCTTTTAAAAAACTTAATAACAAATTCTGCTTACAGAGGTCAAACTCTTTCCTGTACAACAGAGATTTATCCAGTTAGCAACTAGCTACTACCTGCATTGAAACATTTTTCCAGGAAGAGGAACATGAATCAAAATTATTCCACTGTTGTTATATTTAGGAAAGTGAGTTTAAAGTATTTTGCCTTTGAAATAAGACTGTGATAGGTTAGCAAACAAGTTACTATGTAGCCTAGAATCCATTAAAGTTCCTTATACTATGATCACCACATAGTCACCAAAGCTCAGACCACAGATGAGAGATTCAATGTCTGCATTAATTTTAAATAGAAGACACAAATAAGTCAAATCATGTACGCATTAAAAGCTACCAAGTAATACCTTGGTGTGTGTATTTTCAACAGAAAAGCAGGGCTATTTACACACCTTTGGTACCATGGTACAATGGAAGGCCATGGAGTGTGATAATTTAAGTGACAAATAAGGCCATCTACACACTCTTAGTAATATGGCAACATGACAGACCTTTGACTGTCTATTTATACATTGAAAGTTGGCCATTATTTATACAATCATAGTAATTATATGGCACAATGAAAGGAGTTTGTAGTGTGTACTTTTATGAGGAAAGTTGAACATTTACACATTCATAGTATTTTGGTAGAATGTATTTTTTAAAGTTTAAAGTGGGGTCATTTAAACACTCTTGGTCGTTTAGTAGAGAGGGGGACATTATTGTGTTCTGAAGTGGAAAAGTAGGAAGTCCCAGAATGTAATCATACAAGACGTCAACTACAGGCTATGCACCTTTGAACAGCAACCAATATACAATTGTAAGATGACTGATGACTCAATATATTGTTCTCACATTTGACAGCACTGAATATATGTGGTCTTGCTAGATATTAGACTTTAGGGGGATATTACACCAGACACAGAAAAAATATAAAGATCATATATTTTTATTTGAAACATCAAAACCAACAGTTAGAACTTTGCTATGTTGTAGACCAACATTATTTCATTTTGGAATAAAGACTTCCACTTAAAAGGCTTTGTTAGATGATCTGACAAGTAAAACGTGTGCATAAAGTGAAAAAATGAAGTAAGAAACGTTTAAACTTAAACTTTGAACATGATGTTTACATAAAGTATCCCCAATCCCTGTTCATTTTTTTTTATTTTTCAAACATTTGAAAAGCTGACTTCAAATGAACAATAAGAAATACAGTTCCAGCATGATACTCAGTGAAGGTGAACTTTTTAAATTAAATGGTGTGATAGGTGAACAAACAAGTGAGTAGGTGCCCAGAATGCCAGGTCCACTTATATTATCACTTCACATAATCCAAGGCTTCATGGTTAGTCAGAGATTACAATTATTGTTCAGGTACTGAGTATTTTTGTTTGGGCAATGGAGAAAATGAATTAAATGGTACATTTCCAAGGTAGTGCCATGCATTTTTTTCTGAATGTGGTTGATCGATACACTAGCCCATGGTCACAGCTGAATTTATGTATGACCATGCATTGAGCCCTGGTGACAGTGTAGTGACCATAGTTGGCAGAGCTCACATGGAGTCTATAGTAGGTTACATGATGCAATTGTATAAATAACTCTAACCCCCCCCTCCCCCCAACTGCCACAAATTGCTGTGCTTTATCTGACTAACAAATTTACTTTTAAAAAACTTAATAGCAAATTCTGCTTACAGAGGTCAAACTCTTTCCTATACAACAGAGATTTATCCAGTTAGCAACTAGCTACTACCTGCACCAAAGCATTTTCCAGGAAGAGGAACATGAATCAAAATCAAAATTATTCCACTGTTGTTATATTTAGGAAAGTGAGTTTAAAGTATTTTGCCTTTGAAATAAGACTGTGATAGGTTAGCAAACAAGTTAATATGTAGCCTAGAATCCATTCAATTTCCTTATACATGTCTACTATGGTCACCACAAAGTCACCAAAGCTCAGACCACAGATGAGAGATTCAATTTCTGCTGTAATTTTAAATAAAAGACACCAATAAGACAAATCATGTACATAATACAAGCTACAAAGTAATACCTTGGTGTGTGTATTTTCAACAGAAAAGCAGGGCCATTTACACACACTTGGTACCATTGTACAATGGAAGGCCATGGAGTGTGATAATTTAAGTGACAAATAAGGCCATCTACACACTCTTAGTAATATGGCAACATGACAGACCTTTGACTGTCCATTTATACAATCATAGTAATAATATGGCACAATGAAAGGAGTTTGTAGTGTGTACTTTTACGAGGAAAGTTGAACATTTACACATTCATAGTATTTTGGTAGAATGTATTTTTTAAGTTGAAAGTGGGGTCATTTAAACACTAATTGTAGTTTGGTAGAGAGGGGGACATTATTGTGTTCTGAAGTGGAAAAGTAGGAAGTCCCAGAATGTAAACAGACAAGACATCAACTACAGGCTATGCACCTTTGAACAGCAACCAATATACAATTGTAAGATGACTGGTGACTCAATATATTGTTCTCACATTCGACAGCACTGAATATACGTGGTCTTGCTAGATATTAGACTTTAGGGGGATATTACACCAGACACAGAAAAAATATAAAGATCATATACTTTTATTTGAAACATCAAAACCAACAGTTAGAACTTTGCTATGTTGTAGACCAGCATTATTTTGTTTTGGAATAAAGACTTCCACTTAAAAGGGTTTGTTAGATCATCTGACAAGTAAAACGTGTGCATAAAGTGAAAAAATGAAGTAAGAAAAGTTTAAACTTAAACTTTGAACATGATGTTTACATAAAGTATCCCCAATCCTTGTTCAGTTTATTTATTTTTCAAACATTTGAAAAGCTGACTTGAAATGAACAAAAAGAAATACAGTTCCATCATGATACTCAGTGAAGGTGAATTTTCTAAATAAATTGGTGTGATAGGTGAATGCCAGGTCTACTTATATTATCACTTCACATAATCCAAGGCTTCATGGTTAGTCAGAGATTACAATTATTGTTCAGGTACTGAGTATTTTTGATTGGGCAATGTAGAAATTGAAATAAATGGTACATTTCCAAGGTGGTGCCATGCATTATTTTCAGAATGTGGTCGATCGATGCACTAGTCCATGGTCACAGCTGAATTTATATATGACCATGCCTTGAGCCCAGGTGACATTGTAGTGACCATAGTTGGCAGAACTCACATGGTGTCTAAAGTAGGTTACATGATGCATTTGTATAAATAACTCCCCCCCCCCCCCAACTGTCAAAAATTGGTGTGCCTTATCTGACTAACAAATTTACTTTTAAGAAACTTAATAACAAATTCTGCTTGCATAGGTTAAACTCTTTCCTATACAACAGATATTTATCCAGTTAGTGACTAGCTACTACCTGCACCAAAGCATTTTTCCAGCAAGAGGAACATGAATCAAAATTATTCCACTGTTGTTATATTTAGGAAAGTGAGTTTAAAGTATTGTGCCTTTGAAATAAGACTGTGATAGGTTACCAAACAAGTTAATATGTAGCCTATAATCCATTCAAGTTCCTTATACTATGGTCACCACAAAGTCACCAAAGCTCAGACCACAGATAAGATAGTCAATTTCTGCTGTAATTTTAAATAGAAGACAATACAAGCTATAAAGTAACACCTTGATGTGTGTATTTTCAGCAGAGAAGCATGGCCATTTACACACACTTGGTACCATGGTACAATGGAAGGCCCTGGAGTGTGATAATTTAAGTGACAAATAAGGCCATCTACACACTCTTAGTAATATGGCAACATGACAGACCTTTGACTGGCCATTTATACAATCATAGTAATAATATGGCACAATGAAAGGAGTTTGTAGTGTGTACTTTTACGAGGAAAGTTGAACATTTACACATTCATAGTATTTTGGTAGAATGTATTTTTTAAGTTGAAAGTGGGGTCATTTAAACACATATTGTAGTTTGGTGGAGAGAGAGAGACATTATTGTGTTCTGAAGTGGAAAAGTAGGAAGTCCCAGAATGTAAACAGACTAGACATCAACTACAGGCTATGCAGCTTTGAACAGCAACCAATATACAATTGTAAGATGACTGGTGACTCAATATATTGTTCTCACATTTGACAGCACTGAATATATGTGGTCTTGCTAGATATTAGACTTTAGGGGGATTTTACACCAAACACAGAAAAAATATACTGATCATATATTTTTATTTGAAACATCAAAACCAACAGTTAGAACTTGCTATGTTGTAGACCAACATAATTTTGTTTTGGAATAAAGACGTCCACTTAAAAGGGTTTGTTAGATCATCTGACAAGTAAAATGTGTGCATAAAGTGAAAAAATGAAGTAAGAAAAGTTTAAACTTAAACTTTGAACATGATGTTTACATAAAGTATCCCCAATCCTTGTTTAGTTTATTTTTTTTTCAAACATTTGAAAAGCTGACTTCAAATGAACAATAAGAAATACAGTTCCATCATGATACTCAGTGAAGGTGAATTTTTTAAATAAATTGGTGTGATAGGTGAACAAACAAGTGAGTAGGTGCCCAGAATGCCAGGTCTACTTATATTATCACTTCACATAATCCAAGGCTTCATGGTTAGTCAGAGATTACAATTATTGTTCAGGTACTGAGTATTTTTGATTGGGCAATGGAGAAAATGAATTATATGGTACATTTCCAAGGTAGTGCCATGCATTATTTTTAGAATATGGTCGATCTATGCACTAGTCCATGGTCACAGCTGAATTTATATATGACCATGCCTTGAGCCCAGGTGACATTGTAGTGACCATAGTTGGCAGAACTCACATGGAGTCTAAAGTAGGTTACATGATGCATTTGTATAAATAACTCTAAACCCCCCCCCCCAACTGTCAAAAATTGGTGTGCCTTATCTGACTAACAAATTTACTTTTAAAAAACTTAATAACAAATTCTGCTTGCATAGGTAAAACTCTTTCCTATACAACAGATATTTGTCCAGTTAGCAACTAGCTACTACCTGCACCAAAGCATTTTTCCAGCAAGAGGAACATGAATCAAAATTATTCCACTGTTGTTATATTTAGGAAAGTGAGTTTAAAGTATTGTGCCTTTGAAATAAGACTGTGATAGGTTAGCAAACAAGTTACTATGTAGCCTATAATCCATTCAAGTTCCTTATACTATGGTCACCACAAAGTCACCAAAGCTCAGACCACAGATAAGATAGTCAATTTCTGCTGTAATTTTAAATAGAAGACAATACAAGCTATAAAGTAACACCTTGATGTGTGTATTTTCAACAGAAAAGCAGGGCCATTTACACACACTTGGTACCATGGTACAATGGAAGGCCCTGAAGTGTGATAATTTAAGTGACAAATAAGGCCATCTACACACTCTTAGTAATATGGCAACATGACAGACCTTTGACTGGCCATTTATACAATCATAGTAATAATATGGCACAATGAAAGGAGTTTGTAGTGTGTACTTTTACGAGGAAAGTTGGACATTTACACATTCAAAGTATTTTGGTAGAATGTATTTTTTAAGTTGAAAGTGGGGTCATTCAAACACTCATGGTAGTTTGGTGGAGAGAGAGACATTATTGTGTTCTGAAGTGGAAAAGTAAGAAGTCCCAGAATGTAAACAGACAAGAGGTCAACTACAAGCTATGCAGCTTTGAACAGCAACCAATACACAATTGTAAGATGACTGATGACTCAATATATTGTTCTCACATTTGACAGCACTTCATATATGTGGTCTTGCTAGATATTAGACTTTAGGGGGATATTACACCAAACACAGAAAAAATATACTGATCACATATTTTTAATTGAAACATCAAAACCAACAGTTAGAACTTGCTATGTTGTGGACCAACATAATTTTGTTTTGGAATAAAGACTTCTACTTAAAAGGGTTTCTTAGATGATCTGGCAAGTAAAACCTGTGCATGAAGTGAAAAAATGAAGTAAGAAAAGTTGCAACTTAAACTTTGACCATGATGTTCACATTAAGTATACCCAAGCCTTGTTCAGTTTATTTATTTTTTTTAAAATGTGAAAAACTGACTTCAAATGAACAATAAGAAATATTGTTCCACCATGATACTCAGTGAAGGTTGAACTTTTTAAATAAAATGGTGTGATAGGTGAACAAAAAAGTGAGTAGGTGGCCCAGAATGCCAGGTCCACTTATATTATCACTTTACATACTCCAAAGCTTCATGGTTAGTCAGAGATTTCAATTATTGTGCAGGCACTGAGTATTGTTGTTTGGGCATGGAGAAAATAAATTAAATGGTACATTTCCAAGGAAAGCCATGCATTATTTTCAGAATGTGGTTGATCAATACACTAGCCCATGGTCACAGCTGAATTTATGTATGACCATGCATTGAGTCCAGGTAACGGTGTAGTGACCATAGTTGGCAGAACTCACATGGTGTCTAAAGTAGGTTACATGATGCATTTGTATAAATAACTCTGCCCCCCCCCCCCAACCTGCCAAAAATTGTTGTGCCTTATCTGACTAACACATTTACTGTGTAAAAAACAGAATAACAAAATATTCTGCTTACAAAGGTCAAACTCTTTCCTGTACAACAGAGATTTGTCCAGTTAGTGACTAGCTACTACCTGCATTGAAACATTTTTCCAGGAAGAGGAACATGAAGCAAAATTATTCCATTGTTGCTATATTTAGGAAAGTGAGTTTAAAGTATTGAGCTTTTGAAATAAGACTGATAGGTTAGCAAATAAGTTAATATGTAGCCTATAATCCATTCAAGTTCCTTATACTATGGTCACCACAAAGTCACCAAAGCTCAGACCACAGATAAGATTTCTGCTGTAATTTTAAATAGAAGACAATACAAGCTATGATGTGTGTATTTTCAACAGAAAAGCAGGGCCATTTACACACCCTTGGTACCATGGTACAATAGAAGGCCCTGGAGTGTGATAATTTAAGTGACAAATAAGGCCATCTACACACTCTTAGTAATATTGCAACATGACAGACCTTTGACTGTCCATTTATACATTGAAAGTTGGCCATTTATACAATCATAGTAATAATATGGCACAATGAAAGGAGTTTGTAGTGTGTACTTTTACGAGGAAAGTTGAACATTTACACATTCATAGTATTTTGGTAGAATGTATTTTTTAAAGTTTAACATGGGGTCATTTAAACACTTATGGTAATTTGGTAGAGAGGGAGACATTATTGTGTTCTGAAGTGGAAAAGTAGGAAGTCCCAGAATGTAAACAGACAAGAGGTCAACTACAGGCTATGCAGCTTTGAACAGCAACCAAAAAAATGAATTATATTAAAATGAATTAAATACTCCAAAGCTTCATGGTTAGTCAGAGATTTCAATTATTGTGCAGGTACTGAGTATTGTTGTTTGGGCATGGAGAAAATAAATTAAATGGTACATTTCCAAGGAAAGCCATGCATTATTTTCAGAATGTGGTCGATCGATACACTAGCCCATGGTCACAGCTAAATTTATGTAATACCATGCATTGAGCCCAGGTGACGGTGTAGTGACCATAGTTGGCAGAACTCACATGGAGTCTAAAGTAGGTTACATGATGCATTTGTATAAATAAGTCTGCCCCCCCCCCCTCATCTGCCAAAAATTATTGTGCCTTATGTGACTAACAAATTTACTTTGTAAAAAAACTTAATAACAAAAAAATTCTGCTTACAAAGGTCAAACTCTTTCCTGTACAACAGAGATTTGTCCAGTTAGTGACTAGCTACTACCTGCATTAAAACATTTTTCCACGAAGAGGAACATGAATCAAAATTATCCCATTGCTGTTATATTTAGGAAAGTGAGTTTAAAGTATTGTGTTTATGAATTAAGACTGTGATAGGTTAGCAAACAAGTTAGTATGGAGCCCAGTATCCATTCAAGTTCCTTATACTATGGTCACCACAAAGTCACTAAAGCTCAGGCCACAGATGAGAGATTCAATTTCTGCTGTAATTTCAAATAGAAGACACAAGTCAAATTGTGTACACATTACAAGCTACAAAGTAATACTTTGGTGTGTGTATTTTCAACAGAAAAGCAGGACCATTTACACACCCTTGGTACCATGGTACAATAGAAGGCCCTGGAGTGTGATAATTTAAGTGACAAATAAGGCCATCTACACACTCTTAGTAATATGGCAACATGACAGACCTTTGACTGTCCATTTATACATTGAAAGTTGGCCATTCATACAATCATAGTAATAATATGAAGTAGGAAGTCCCAGAATGTAAACAGACAAGAGGTCAACTACAGGCTATGCAGCTTTGAACAGCAACCAAAAAAATGAATTAAATGGTACATTTCCAAGGAAAGCCATGCATTATTTTCAGAATGTGGTTGATCGACACACTAGCCCATGGTCACAGCTAAATTTATGTATGACCATGCATTGAGCCCAGGTGACGGTGTAGTGACCATAGTTGGCAGAACTCACATGGAGTCTAAAGTAGGTTACATGATGCATTTGTATAAATAACTCTCCCCCCCCCCTCATCTGCCAAAAATTATTGTGCCTTATGTGACTAACAAATATACTTTTCAAAAAACTTAATAACAAAAAATTCTGCTTACAAAGGTCAAACTCTTTCCTGTACAACAGAGATTTGTCCAGTTAGTGACTAGCTACTACCTGCATTGAAACATTTTTCCAGGAAGAGGAACATGAATCAAAATTATTCCATTGTTGTTATATTTAGGAAAGTGAGTTTAAAGTATTGTGCTTTTGAAATAAGACTGTGATAGGTTAGCAAACAAGTTACTATGGAGCCCAGTATCCATTCAAGTTCCTTATACTATGGTCACCACAAAGTCACCAAAGCTCAGGCCACAGATGAGAGATTCAATTTCTGCTGTAATTTTAAATAGAAGACACAAATAAGTCAAATCATGTACACAATACAAGCTACAAAGTAATACCCTGGTGTGTGTATTTTCAACAGAAAAGCAGGGCCATTTACACACCCTTTGTACCGTGGTCAAATGGAAGGCCCTGGAGTGTGATAATTTAAGTGACAAATAAGGCCATCTACACACTCTTAGTAATATGGCAACATGACAGACCTTTGACTGTCCATTTATGCATTGAAAGTTGGCCATTTATACAATCATAGTAATAATATGGCACAATGAAAGGAGTTTGTAGTGTGTACTTTTACGAGGAAAGTTGAACATTTACACATTCATAATATTTTGGTAGAATGTATTTTTTAAGTTGAAAGTGGGGTCATTTAAACACTCATTGCAGTTTGGTAGAGAGGGGGACATTATTGTGTTTTGAAGTGGAAAAGTAGGAAGTCCCAGAATGTAAACAGACTAGACATCAACTACAGGCTATGCAGCTTTGAACAGCAACCAATATACAATTGTAAGATGACTGATGACTCAATATATTGTTCTCACATTTGACAGCACTTCATATATGTGGTCTTGCTAGATATTAGACTTTAGGGGGATATTACACCAAACACAGAAAAAATATACTGATCATATATTTTTATTTGAAACATCAAAACCAACAGTTAGAACTTTGCTATGATGTAGACCAACATTATTTTATTTTGGAATAAAGACTTCCACGTAAAAGGGTTTGTTAGTTGATCTGAGAAGTAAAACGTGTGCATAAAGTGAAAAAAATGAAGTAAGAAAAGTTTAAACTTAAACTTTGAACATGGTGTTTACATAAAGTATCCCCAATCCCTGTTCATTTTTTTTTATTTTTCAAATATTTGAAAAGCTGACTTCAAATGAACGATAAGAAATACAGTTCCACCACGATACTCAGTGAAGGTGAACTTTTCAAATAAATTGGTGTGATAGGTGAACAAACAAGTGAGTAGGTGCCCAGAATGCCAGGTCCACTTATATTATCACTTCACTTACTCCAAGGCTTCATAGTTAGTCAGAGATTACAATTATTGTTCAGGTACTGAGTATTTTTGTTTGGGCAATGGAGAAAATGAATTATATGGTACATTTCCAAGGACGGGGTAGTGCCATGCATTATTTTTAGAATATGGTCGATCGATACACTAGCCCATGTCACAGCTGAATTTATGTATGACCATGCATTGAGCCCAGGTGAGAGTGTAGTGACCATAGTTGGCAGAACTCACATGGAGTCTAAAGTAGGTTACATGATGCATTTGTATAAATAACTCCCCCCCCCCCCAACTGTCAAAAATTGCTGTGCCTTATCTGACTAACAAATTCACTTTTAAAAAACTTAATAACAGATTCTGATTGCATAGGTTAAACTCTTTCCTGTATAACAGAGATTTATCCAGTTAGCAACTAGCTACTACCTGCACCAAAGCATTTTTCCAGGAAGAGGAACATGAATCAAAATTATTCCACTGTTGTTATATTTAGGAAAGTGAGTTTAAAGTATTTTGCCTTTGAAATAAGACTGTGATAGGTTACCAAACAAGTTAATATGTAGCCTAGAACCCATTAAAGTTCCTTATACTATGGTCACCACAAAGTCCTCAAAGCTCAGGCCACAAATGAGATTCAATTTCTGCTGTAATTTTAAATAGAAGACACAAATAAGTCAAATCATGTACACAATACAAGCTATAATAATACCTTGGTGTGTGTATTTTCAACAGAAAAGCACAGGGCCATTTACACACCCTTGGTACCATGGTACAATGGAAGGCCCTGGAGTGTGATAATGTCAGTGACAAATAAGGCCATCTACACACTTTTAGTAATATGGCAACATGACAGACCTTTGATTTTGACTTCACAATTATGAAAAAGAAAAAAAAAAGACCTTGAAAAAGTAGGATCATTTACAAAGTAACATTGCAACATGGTTAAATGTGCGACTGGGGAGAGTACACAAACTCTTTTTTATAAACATCAAAGCCAACAAAGTTACAAATATACCATACTGAGAACCCATGTTTTTTTAATATTGGGTAAAAAAAGTCATTTCCCAGATAAACAAATTCCTACATACTCTGTGAAGTCAAACTTGCATATAAAGAGGAAAACAGGAACTTGGAAAACTCAATGTCAAAAAGCCTTCACCTTTGAATAAAATGTTTTGATGAAGTATCTTAGTTACTCTAGTTCATATGAGCTGTCTTTCAAAAATGTCAGAAAACAGGTGCCAAAAATCAAACACCTTACAGCACACTTAAGTTTTGTTTTGTCAGCGAAAGGTTGAGATTTTGAAATCAGTGGGTAATCACAAAATATGTAGCCTAGAATCAAAGCCAGTTCCGATTGCATTTATTGTTAGTGTAACACAACACAAAGGCTTGATGGTCAGTCATTTTAATTACAATGAAAATTGACTAATTTTGATTAGAAAATGCTCATATGAAAATTACATTGTGTGGTAAATTTCCATGGCAATGCCAATGTTTTCAAAATGTCAGTACTATACCACACCTGTTTGATTCCTTTTTTCCCCCTTTTTTCATATGATATTGCTCTGGTTTGAACATGCCATTTTATTTATTTCCAGTCCCGGTTGCACAACACTTTCTCCTTCAATTGGCATTCTTCAGCTTCAGTCTTTATTACAGCTTTCCTCTTTTGAATGTGAGACATGAAATGCCTGTCAATGGCTTCTTCTTCAGCCTTTGTCCATGGCAATTTTCGTCGAACAACTTTAGACTTTGTCCCAACTACATGTGCAAAGAAAAAAGGACAATTTTCAGCAATATACATTAAACAGAACTCTAGTGTGTTCAGACCCATGTTGCATCCAAACACTATGTCAGCCCACAACTGCTTGAAAGAAAGTTTGACACTAACAACTTGTTAGCATATGTAGGTCCATATATATATTATTTGTTACAGTCATGTTGTAACGACTCATAATCAGTGTCTAAATGATACAAATATTTTTGGTTACACATTTAATGTTTTCTCATCCATATATACTATTTATTGTGCCATGATTCATACAATAATATGCTTTATACAGCAAAAGGAATGCAAAAAGTATTCAGCAATGAGCCGTTTCTTTACAAGTCAAGGAATTGCTATATTTACACAAACTGCAAGCATCATTTGGGTATAATCACTGACAGAGATAATTTAATTGTATGACATCAAGCTGAAGTCCAGTAAGAAATCTGAGGGTGTTCCAGTATTCCATATGCTGCAATGCAAGTCATCTCATTCCCTTCTCATGCATTGTCAGTTTTATGCTCAGATGTCTAGCATTTGATCTGGCATTTGGGACCGGTCAGTTTCTTTGCCCTGGGGGGTGGGGTGGGTGGATTGGGAGGGGGTCACCCTGTTTTTGAAATTGTCAGTGGGGGGGGGGGGTATTCTGTTTTTAAAATTATGGAATGGGGGGAGGGGTCATTGTGTTTTGGATTGTGATGGAAGAAAAAAATCCTTTTTCTACAATGGCATATAGCCTTGTCTGAAATGTGGTACATGTAAATATTTGTTCTTGTCCCTGTTTCATACATGAATTTTTTAATATTACTTATTAGTTCAAGCATAACTATAAATATACATATACATGTATTACCTAGCTACCACACTAGTTACAGAACATGTCATGTAAATGATTGACTGTTTCACAATCAGTGCTTCACTTATATTGCACTTTGGGGCAAAAGTGAACTTGAAGGTTTCGTAATCATGGTAATTATAATCTTCATAGATAGTTTATAAAAGAAGTTAATCTAAAATGTTCCCTACTCGTCACTATGAACTTGTCAGAATTAATACACTTTCTATTTTGGACACTACAAATCACCACATCTCATCAATTTCCAGTTTCTATAAATACACTAGGTATGACCACCTAAAGTTCTCTAACATACCGGTGACTTTACTATACATGCAATATTAATGCCACTATACCAATGTTACAGGGCCATTTTTATGTGACATGGGAAACCCATTTAAAACTTACATTTACGTTAGCTATTCGAAGCTTGGAAATATTACCTCAAAGGATATGAATAACCTAAGCATTGCCTTAATAGAAGCAAAAAACTGCAGATCTCCCAGGGGGAAACCCCCAAGGACTCCCTCACCCCCAGAGGTCACTCATGCATTCAACCAACAACCTTTTTACTGTCATAATGGTATCAAACTTTTCTTAAATATTTTCACCCAATTCTAATTTGAGATGATATTGTCTTTTAAAGATGTGAAATGTTTGCCAAGGTAGTCTAAAATTGTCTTAAACTCCAAATCTCCCCTACCAATGATAGTACCAGTAGATGTGCTGACCTTTACTACATGTATATAATGATGTCATTTAACTGTTTAAGAACATATTTCAACCCTATGTAAGTTATAAATAATAGTTTCTGATACTTGATTGTGCTGTCTTGTAAAGCATGGATTGAGTTATTGATTGAAAGGGTTTGAATAGCCTAAAATTGGCTTTAAGAATAACAATCCCCCAGGGCTTCTAGAGGGAGACCCCTTGGACCCCCCCCCCCCACATAAGGTGGACATATCCCAGTCTCAAGCTCTACCCCACTTACTGTCAAGATGCTATCAAAGTATAAGTATTTCAACCCTGTGTAGTTGCTTTTTACATGTTGGTGCTGTCTTGTAAAGCTTGGAAATTATTGTCTGAAAGGGTCTGAATAGTCTCAAAATTGACTTTTCACAGTACAAAACCTCCAGGATTTATAAGGGGAGACCCCTAGGACCCCTCCCCCACTACATGAGGTGTACACTGTAAATTTTGTATGGTAAGCATAAACATGGTCTATATTTTCATTCATTTGTGACTTTTCGTTTTTCAGTACTCTTGGCTTCTGTGCTTTCCCTTTTCAGACTACCCAGATTTAGGCATGTCGCCATCAACTAAAATTGTACAGCCCTAGAAGATCGCCTCTGTCTGGAACATGAGCGACTACTTTTAAATAAAAAAACACATACATGCAGATGAATGTCTCTATCCTTTGATGAAAGGCTTGGCAACAATAAATGCTGAAAATGTTGACAAAAATAGATGAATTCAACAACATCTACAGCACAGAGGGCCACACATATGAGCGACCATATTCAATTTGAGTTTGCTCACTGTGAAGGGTCAGAATAATAGTGTCGCCAATTCATTTTGAAACTCTGAAATAATGGTCTTAAATGGTAGTCATTAAATTACCAAAATATGAGTGGTGGATTACTAACCTTCAGAAAAAGGAAACTCCAATGACAGGACTTGTCATGAGGTCGTGAATGCTCCCTGGAAGTACTCACAAGTGAACAGCAAACTTACACTAGTTACAGAGATACGCGCATGCGCACATGAACGATTTCAACTCTTGGTGGCGCTATGTGCCTAGAACATGTGTGTGTGCTTTCCTGGTGACTTTTGCGAACACTCACGCCGATTTTCGCACATATTATATTTTTGACAAAAAAGTAGGACCATCGCTGAGAACATTTCTAGGCACTTTTTATGCCTTTTTAAGCGTAATAGGAGGGCCAAAAGTGTGAAGCCCGAGTGCGTGGCTTCACAACATTTTGTGGCTTTACAGCGGTGGTGGTTTCGGGGGGTAATGGATTGACATTTGATAAAACACACACATACACACACACACACACACACACACACACACACACACACACACACACACACGCACGCACGCACACACACATACCTCATACATAAATAAATAAATAAATAAATACATACATACATACATACATACATACATGCATGCATACATACATACATACATAAATACATACATACATACATACATACATACATACATACATACATACATACACGTACATACACATGCACACACACTCACAATATACATACATACATACATACATACATGCATGCATGCATGCATGCATGCATACATACACACACACACACACACACACACACACACATACATACATACATACATACATACATACATACATACATACATACATACGCACACAATACTGGTGATTATGAAATTAACTGAATAACGTACCATAATTATAAAGGTTATTTAAAAAATCTATAAACAGTATACGATCAAAATACTTTGAGATGTGTATGTTTTGTCCAGTTACAGGACACGAAAACAAACTATTCACTGCTTTATTGAAACTTTCAATAGAAACTTATGCAAACGTTTAAATTGTAGGTGTTGGATTCGGAAGAAAGGGGTCTACTGGATGCTCGGGTGGTGGTCATGGTGGCAGCGGCGGTCGGGGTAATGGACAATCCGTTATTGGCACAGCATACGGCTCCTTTTTACAACCCGATACATTTGGCAGGGATGGCGGACATGTTTCCTTCCCACATCTTGGGGGAGGTGGTGGTGGAAAACTCCTCATTCACAGCGACAAATTGGTTGTTGATGGCTATATTACGGCTAACGGTGGGAAATGGCGATCACCGAGAGCTGGGGGAGGTAGTGGAGGAAGCATATGGATCGAAACCGAGATCATTGATGGCGATGGATATATAGAGTCAAAGGGTGGTGACGGGTATGTTGGTGCTAGCATGCATGCTGGAGGAGGCGGAGGAGGAAGAATTGCGATATACTACTCAGACAACCATTTTATAGGTATGTACATATGTAAAATGGGTATCTCTTCAATTAAGTGTAAACAACACATAACCCATGACTTGGATTCCCTAGCCCTACTTGTGTCTTCAAGACAATTCCTATAATATAATAAAATAATTATGAGTTTGAAGGTTCCCTGTTTATTGTGTTATAGAAAACAAATAAATGATGATCTTATTACCTCTGATTTAAAGGTGATTTCTTCGCCTATGGTGGTGACGGCGGTTATGAACCTGGTGGAGCTGGTACAGTTTATCTTCATAAACTCCAGGCGATAAACGAAACGAGACTGTTGGATGGAACGAGTGACGAGTCACGGATGTCACATGATTCAAACGTTACAGAGCCACTGACAAACCGAACTCTGTACATCAACAACATTGGAAGATATCCACGAGATATGGCACGAAACTTGACTAGCACCTACAGCAGTCTTGAGTTAGGTTCGACATTGACGTGGGTCATACCTGGAGAACCCTCTGAAATATCAAACAGAAATGAAAAGAGTCATAATTTTACAGACGACATTATGATCGATGAACTTCATGTTTACGGTGGTGGCCATATTGCTTTTGTGGATCCGGAAAACCCAACCGATGCTTTGAGCATTCGACTCGGCAGTTTATTCGGGGATCGTACCGGTCGTGTACACGTTGGTTCCAACCAAACCTACTATTCAGTGAATTCTCCTATGCCTGTCGATATGTTTGTGTACAGACGTGGGTTGGCTACGCTACAAGGGGAATTGAAAGTTGACGGCGTTGTTGTGAACGTAGAAGGCGTCCTAGAAAACCTTGAGAATATTACGATTGCAGATGCTGGTAAGTTATTCAGTTTGTTTTGGTTGTCTGCGGATATATCTATGGATGTATGGATTCATAATGTGTATGCCTCCCACTGTAGAATAGTTTTGGTAATAACGTACCATAGTATTTTAGTTTTGCAAATTTTAAATGTACGAGTATGACACGTGATTTCACGAATGTGTCATTGCACATACATCCATTGGTTTTATTTCTATAAATTCTTTTGAATGGGAATTTAAGCTAATTAAAGTTCAGCTGACACTGATGTATTTTTAGTAGATGACATTCAGTGGATCCAATATTCGACTCCTACATGTGTATTTATCATTTCTTTCTCTCTCTCTCTCTCTCTCTCTCTCTCTCTCTCTCTCTCTCTCTCTCTCTCTCTCTCTCTCTCTTTCTCCCTCTCTGAGTCACACGTTTTATGAAGTTTGTAATCAAGTCTTCTGCATTCAATTATAACAGTTATAGACAAATACTTAAATTATGTATGGTATATGCTGCATTCTATGTGTGAACAGCTACAGACTGCATTGGCATCTGCAAGACTGCAAATCGTTATATTATATTCTCTAATTTCTCTAAAACAGGAATTTTATACATGCACGAAATGATAAACATTGAAGGAGAAGCAACTGAGACACTGGACTTTACACACTGTAAGGTTCGTAACCATGGTACTATGGAGATACACAATGGACGCAACAGACGTACTCTCAGAGGAAAGTCTATTCGTGTGTATGGAGGTGCTCAACTCTCCGGCGTCAATCTTAATATCGAAGTAGAAGATGTGATTATTGATTCTCTAGGCTCCATGAATGTAGACCACAACGGGTACGAGGCTGAAGGTAAGAACATTGACTTTTGAAATTGACATGTCATATATATTGTCAAAAATCAAAGTGGTATAGTATGTCACAGATATATATACAGCATTAAGAAATGTCAACGTACACTAAATATGTCTTTGTAATGGATCGTTTGCGTCAAATCTCAGACCACTCTGGATTTTTCTATTGTGATGTGACGTTACATTCCGGAAAACATCGTTATTTAGTCCATCATGTAGTTTACTTCACAACAAACAATATTTGTCATTTGTTTAATAGAAAAACTATATGTACAAGGCTTTAAATTCAGTGCAAACATATTTGGGTTTCGACAATAACGAAATAGTATTACAGCAATAACTTTCAGTGCTCTTCCCTTTGCTCGCAATAGAGGGACCTGGTGCAGGTTTTACATATGGTAGCTACGGCACTGGAGCTAGTCATGGCGGTAGTGGTAGCTGTAATAGTGCTACTGAAGAGTCCCCTCTAGGATACGGTTCATTCATCTCCCCTCGTGAGTTTGGCTCTGGAGGCGGAGACGATGGTGATGGTCGTACTGGTGGTGCAGGCGGAGGAATCTTGACAATGAATATCACCAACTTTATGAGGGTAGAGGGCGTGCTTCATGCCAATGGCGAAAATTCACCACACTACAACGCTGGTGGTGGTAGTGGTGGTAGCATGCATATCGTGACAAACAGACTAGAAGGCATGGGCAGTATACAGGTATTGATCTCACATTACTATTCAAAATTTACTTCCATGCTTGTTAGACAATATGACTACATTTATGTATTCACGAGGCATGCCATCAAATGTATGAATGTGTTATCTTACTGACGAGTGTCATTTTACTATAAAAGACATGACAACGAACCAAACAACAACAAACATCGACAAAATTTGACTACTCATTTTACTCAAAATTTCAATGTAAACTTGTAAACAATCATTCATATATGTTTATAAACATTTATCGACCATTCTGATGTTTAAAATACATTTAGAAATATGGATACATTGTTAGATTTTTTCAATCATAGAGAAACCTTGAACTTGTCAAACTTTATGTCTACATATTTTCATCCTTTATAATCGTCAGCATCACGTGACTATTTCAATTACGAAGAATGATCCTATCTATTGAAAATTGACAGTATTCATTAAGGAAGATTACGCAAAAGTTGTATTATTGATTGAGGTCAAATTTGAACATTCACCAGGTGAATGGTGGTAATGGTCATGGCGGTGGTAGTGGTGGAAGACTCGCCCTGTACTACGTAGAGGATGATTTTGACGGAGTGTTTGAATCAGCTGGTGGTAGTGGTGTGAACGAACATGGTGCATCGGGAACGGTGTATTTCAAGGAGTATACAGAGGAAGGAGAACATAGAACACTACGTATCTACAATGATTTTGAATATGCTGATAAACAGGTAAACTTTATATTCAGTCAGAGCGACATACCATAAACACTAAAATTATACGTTTTAGTCACTAAATCATGTAAATGCTTCTGTTGTCAAGGTAACAATGTTTGTATGTCTACGACATGTCCATTATTAATTTCACTGACAAATAAACATGGCAAATAATTCCTGTTTTTACATTTTCAAATTGATAGACGCGTTTTCCAGGTACATTTTGACATCAATGGAATTACAAACTACTGCTACTTACCTAATATCACGTGGTTATTAGAATAAACTGTGTACTCATCTCGCTGTATATTCAATGTTACAGAGTCGGCGTACGTGGATAACAATCCCAGAGAATACTACACCAGATTACGACATCGATGTTCTTGATGTTGGTAGTTATGCGCACGCATCCATTGAAGCAACTGATGATGACGGGTGGCCGTCAACAGGATTCCGCAGGCTGACCGTTTTAGACATAGCTGGTGATCATACCGGTACCGTGCATGTAGATGCTGACAAGTACTTTGATATCAATGACAATGCTACCTTCAGAATTCCATTCAGTGTCTCTGTGTACGAGGTAAAAATGTTTAAATGTATAAATGCTACATTATATCATGACAGTCAAAGCTTTATATTGGAATGAACATTTGACGACTCGTTTTCCCCAAAATCTGACGTGTCTGTTGACTACAGTTGAGGTTCAACGCTCTCGATATTATAACTCAATAAATGGCCAAGATGAGTTTCGTCAGTGCAATAGTTGCAACTGCGACATTTTTGTTCATCAAGTAACCAAAGATATGTGCACTAGAAATTGGTAAATTACTTTAATAAGACATTGTATCTGTTATAATTGGTCAATATTATCCTTGGGTCGCGTAGTGACAAGTTTAAATCTTGAGCAAAAGCTTGTTTTGCACTAGTTGTAACTGGTGTATTATTTTTCGAACAGACAATCATAATGTATTCATCATTGTAATACTACCAATAGTTAGACATTGTACATGTTAATCGTTAGTCGATATTATCTGTAATAGTAAGCAATACAGAAACAGGTTGAAATCATGACTGCCGTTGGGTGCACTGATTTTTGGGTGAGGACCCAATAATCAATTTGACTTGATTTATCATGTATATACAACCCATAACACCAAAGTAAATCGTTTTCTGTATGTACCATGATCGTTTATAGCATCCATATCAAGTGTAAACTTATACAGTTTCATTTCCTAATTGACCCCATGAGAAGGTGCCAGACTTGCAAATAAACCAATTGAAACACAGTATACATTTACACTTGATGTGAATGCTATAAACGAGTATATCACACAGAGAAAGTGTTTTACTTCAGTGTTACTCGTACAACTTCACAAAATACGTTTACCAACAGGTGATGCAATACTGTTCCTGATGTAATATATTACGAGTAAATTATAATACCTAACAAAACATTTTCAAAACTACATTTTAGTTACAACTAGTGTAGCTTCAATTCCATATATGGTGCCAAGATCGACGTATTTTCCTTTCAGAATGGGACTGCACATCTTCATAGTCATACTTATCTACAAGACGTTGGTCTGACTGTGTATGGCGGCCAAGTGTTGGGAGTAGATCATCTTGAACTTTCACTAGACGGACTGACAACTATACACCCCGAAGGAAAGATCAATTCATTGAATGACAGTGAAGTAACATTACAGAGTCTGACTATACATGATGGTGGTGTCTTTACATATACCGGAACTACGATGGATAGCAATGGTCTAAAGATGACGCTTTCAGATGAGTTCCTCATAAGAGGTGGTGGAACATTAACAGCAAACAAATTTGAACTGCGAGGTAGGTGTATTCTAAATGTAAGATAGATTTTCAGTTTTGTTTTGTTCTAATGAAAGAAGGTATACCTAATGATATCAGATATAAGAGAAGTAATTTTGCACACTAATATTAGTAACCCAGAGTTTTAGTACTCTCAAAAATACACCAACAAGTAAAAATCGCTACCAACACAGTACCAATGCAGGGGTACGATAAATCTTGCTCAAGGAAGGCAACAATCGGTCAAACAAGAGCATCACTTTGCACATTGTTCAAGTTATGAGCTATTCATATTTACTGTTAGATTGTCATTTAATTACTCCAATCGCGGGAAAGATGAAAGATGAACAGAAGCTAATAGAGGACAATGTTGTATGTTTGTTTTGTAGCATCATCAATAACGATAGATGATGAAGGCCTGCTTGATGTCAGCAATAGAGGTTACGGACCAGGTCAAGGTCAAAGTCCTGGTATTGATCATGCTAATGGTGGGTCTGGTGCTTCACATGGTGGCAGGGGTGGTATGGGTAGTTTTGTACCCAATGCGGAGCCTGCGTATGGAAACGTATTGAATCCAACAGAATTTGGTAGCGGTGGAAGTATCGGTGGTGGCACAGGGGTAAATATACCACAAACGTCGAAACGTATAAGTGTCTATAATCCAGCAACTTTTTACACAATGCATTGTATGTCTAGACACCAAGGTTAATATTAAATATTAATATATCCTGATTTCATATTTGATAGGAAGATGACATAACAATCGGTTGATGTTGTAATTTCAACAGAAATAATGATAAAAGAGTTATCCGGATATTTACCGGGATTCATCAACAGCTAAAACCCGTATACAGGTTTTACTTGATTCCTTCCTTATCAAGTTCCCAAAACCTCAGCAAATTACTGAACATGCTGAATGAAAAATTGTTTATGACTATGTTTTAATCGCATTGATATTGGTTTTCATTTCAATCTTACAGTCGACTGGAAGTGGTGGGGGAGTTATAATCATGTCAGCTACTGACGTCATGACTATTGATGGCACTGTCTTGTCCAACGGTGGAACGTCAGATCGTGCCCGTAATGGTGGTGCCAGTGGTGGCAGTATCAGTCTTTCTACCACCATATTTGCTGGTGTGTTGCCCTCTTTTTTCCTGCCTTTCTTCATTACATTACATTACATTACATTACATTACATTACATTACATTACATTACATTACATTACATTACACGACACACATCGTACAGTTTGCGGATCACTATCCGTTACATATTTAGCAAAGTTCAAATAGACACTCCTTCTGACAAACTGCCCGTACTGACCAATCGACTTGCCTCTTTCGCTTTCACTTGTTGAGTGAATGACTTTAATACGAAGATGTTGATTGGCAGACATGTTAGGTTATTCACTTATTAGATACATTAACATGAAATATACTTCAATTTAGAATACCTGAATTCCTAGATTAAACAAAAATATCGAAGACACGTTCATATTATGCCAGCATTTGGCTTTGAATATTTGAATGGTGTCTGATTTTTGTTCATAATGTATCTCCTTGTGTAATATTCTCCTAGTAACCCATATCACGGAGACATCCCGCTATTAATATTCTATCAATTAATGTCAGGACAACAAAATATCCATGTGATTTTCCCTTTCAGTAACTCCTGTGTTAACCTATCCACTAACATCATGCATTATTACATATTCTTATTTCAGGAAGCGGTGAAATAATTGCCAATGGAGGGGACGGCGCATGCGTACCAGATTGTAGCATATGTGATTCAGAACGACGCTGTTTGCAGTGCACGAACTACAAATATTGGAGAGATTCAAATTGCATAAGTGATTGCAGATCTCATTGGAATCGTCGTAATAATCATCCCAATGTAATTACAGGACGATATTGTGCCAACGAAGTTGCATCTGGTGATGAGGTATATATACAATACAGATATTTTGGCATAAACATCCTCAGTGGAAACAATTCACGTGACACATTACAGTAGAATAGTCTCGAGTCTTTCTCTTCTTTTATATTTAGCATTGTTTTGTTAAAGCTAGGGCACTGTCCCAGAGGAGAGAAGTGGTGATAATTAAGTTGACTACCTCGCAGACCTGAGCAAGAATTTCTCAGTTGTGGATGGAAAGTTTCTGTTTTGTAACAAGCCAAATTAGGAAAACTCTTGGTGAATTAGCACATTCTGAACAACTATAAGTCATGTAATACAATATATTGTGTTTATCAAGTCGCCTACAGTAGTCATTCCCAATCAGATTTTGGAACTGTGCTATTAGAAGTGGTTTATTTAAATCACATACAAGGAATATATGATACTGAAGATGTATGAATGACTCTTATGGTTCATTTACTAAGACTGATAAACCATGCTAAATTTGACGTCAGTATAGTTTGGTGATTAGGAACGAAAAGTTGACTCTAAATGTAATTAAGTACTTGTTGATTTGTAATTGTAGGTATGGGAAATCGGTGGTGGAGGAGCAGGAGGTCGAGTAGCGATTTACTCTACAAGTGATTACAGATTTAATGGTGTATTCCAAACCTACGGCGGTAAGAGCTACAGAGAGACGGGAGGCCCTGGCACTATCTACATTTCTGATACCACTCCGAATGGTAACGAGACAACCCTTAAAATCCACAATCGTGGTAAACGACCTCTTCGAGACCACATACTACATGAACTTCACGAAGATTCTGCTCGGGCTTATGTTATCACTGATTCAGACCATGGCGTGACGTCATATTCATTTGATCACGTGTACATCGAACAGGGGGCACATCTCGCTTTCGAGAATACTGGTAGCGGTGTGACAGATGTGGAGATAGGAAGACTATACGGTGACAGGTCTGGAATGCTTCATTCAGCGGAGAATTATCCCCTGACAATTATAGACTCCGATTCACCTTTCCCAGCATCCTTCAGAATCTATGAAAACACGTATCTTAATTTACCATCAGGTAAGACAACTTTTGTTCCAAAAAATGTGAAAGTTGTTAAATAGACCGAAAACCTCTGCCTTAATTGGTCAACAAATTAAAACACTGTTCAAAACACAGATAGATTTTCATTTGAAAATAAAATACTAGTTTACACTCAACTTAGTCTGCAATGGCATGATATGACTTGAGGGTATTTATGTAACTTTCGGACTATATTATTAATGATGAGAAGATATTGACACATATAGTAGAATAGAAATTGATACTTGACTCCATCTTTATGACGTCACTACACTGATGACGTCAGAGTTGTTCGGACGAAAGCTACATGTCGTTGACGATTCAAAAACTAGATTCCAATAAAAGTAACTTCACTACTACTATTGGCATATCTGTTTTCAAGTTCACTATCTGAAATTGATAAATTAGACTCTGGTAGGATAGAATAATTATTGTGTCATCATTTGTAAACCTATAGATGAAATTTCATGTTTACTACATCTTTGTTCTCTCAGATACGATTAATTTTAGTGTCACATGAAATAGCAAATGTGTCGACAGTTCATAAGACTTCACCTCACCCCACCCCACCCCACGGTTAGTGAAGTGATATAAAGCTAGAGTATACGAAGGGCTGCCATTCTTATTTGATAATTGTAATGTTATATTTTTTAACAGATGTGACATTAGTTGATCTATATTACAATAACATTCACCTTGATGGAACAGTGGACGGAGTTCGAGATCTGACTATTGGCAAAAATATAAATTTCTATGTCGGATATGAGGCAAGTACAATTGAAAGTATTTCTCACCTCTTGTATACATTTGTTAATGAACTTGTGCTGTAACACGTGCATCATTTCGTCGACGTCCAGATTATCGCCTACTATCATTAGGATTATAACAGCTATTACACAATAAATATTGTCTCAATACAGACAAAGTCTCAATAAGCGTTTGTAGCCCCCCCCCCCCCCCCGACTCAATTGCAATGAAATTTGAATATTACGATAATGGTGGTTATTAAACACAGCAGGTATTTTCCCTTCATATATTGACTTTTTTGTTGACAAATAATTTTAACGTTTCAAAACAACGTAAACTTACAAATCATTTTTGCAATGTTAAATTTCAACATACCGTTATTTATATGGAATCAAGATACAAACACGTTCATAATTAATAATAATGTGTGTATTTTATGTGTAGGGTCACACAGCTGGAGAGAACAAAAAGACTTTAGTATTACAGAATTTACAACTCTGGACAGACGGAGACATCGAATCTTGGTACCCACCCGATCCAATTTCACCGGATTTAAATCCCAATTATCCATCGCTAGTGTTGAACATAGCTGAACGATTTCATATACATCCTGGAGGCAGACTAAAGGTACAAACACGCACACACTCACACACACACACACACACACACACACACACACACAGACAGACAGACAGACAGACAGACAGACAGACAGACAGACAGACAGACAGACAGACAGACAGACATACATACATACATACATACATACACACACACACACACACACACACACACACAGACATACATACATACATACATACATACATACATACACACGCGCGCGCGCGCGCTCGTTTTGAAAATTTAAAGAATTTTCATTCGGAAAATCGGATTACATCTATTTATTCGGACTGTCTCACAAGTTCCACACACACACGGACGGACGTACGTACGTACGTACGTACAGAGGAACACAAACCAAAAGGGTAGAAAATTAAAACAGTTATTCGACAGGTGCAAACTAATCTTCAAATCAGGAGCCAATGAAAATTACTTTGACTGATCACGTTATTGTTTGGAATTTAGCACTCGCATAAACCAATTTTCAAGTACTTTTGTAAAAAAAAACAAAAAAAAACAAAAAAAAACAAAAAACATTTTGTTGATTTTCTATACTCCTGTATTTATTGTACAGTGAAGACACCGAAATAAAGTCATTTCATGTGTAGTGATAATTTATGTCACAGCATTCATTTATTTTTGTTTTGTCAGACACATTGGCTAGACGTGGTAGCAGAAACTGTATTTGTTGACCAAGCAGGGCTTATTGATGTCAGTGGACAAAGTCGAGATTTCAGATATGGTGGCATTCATAGTGAATATTGGGGTAAGTGAGCAAACAAGTGAATTGTCACATTACCGTCATACATAAAGGAAGAAAAACACAACTTTTTCAAACAATCTTCTGTCAAGTTTACTGAAACCATCATCTTGTATTAATTGAAATGACAGAGGTGTACACGAATTGAAAAGAAATTGAAAAGAAATACGTCATCGTTCAAGTTCAACCATATACTTCAAGTTGTAAAACGAAAGCAAAATTTACTTTTGCCACACAACATAAGTTTCAAGTCTCACACGTAACGAATACGTTTGAATCATGTAGTGCAAACAAACAGTTTTATGGATGGTAACAGGTTTGTATGGTAAATAGTTCACTCTGTGAAAAAAGCTTAGCTTAGACGTGAAGATTGAGCTTTAATATATATGCTATGCCTTTGCCAAACTCTTACTCTGTTGAAAATGTTGTACCGGTTACGTTAACAATGCCCCTGTCTGATTGGATGCCAGGGTTAACCAATCGCCAAAGAAAACGCTTTCGATTGATTCCATGTATGCATACTGATACAGACTCAGAACACTATTTATGAGATGTCGTTCGAAAGGTAAACTAAAGCGTTAGTTGTAAGGGAAGAACAAGTATGCAAAACGTTACGGAATTATGTATCAACCATATGTATTACTTCCACTACCCAAAAAGTCATATTTGACTCTGTCTTTCCAACGGGGTAAATCTTGAGCAGAGGATGTGTAGTGAGTATGAGACTAAGTTCCACCTTTGACTTAATTTACCCCTGGTGATCTCTACCCTGGTGGCTGTAGACAGTCAAAAGTGGTACTGCGTCTCCTACTACCCCTTGACAGAGATGGTAGTTATATGGGTCACAGGTAGGGTAAAGGTTGGCTAAAGGTGAGTAAATTGGACTTTTCGTACAGTGTTCGGGTCGTAAAACGTGTTTGAATAGCTACCAAAGAGCAGATGTGAACAACTATTTTGTACTTCAAAATTAACTACATTTGTACCTTTACGTTGCTGTAGGTGCATCTGGCGCTGGTCATGGGGGCAGTGGTGGTCAGGGATACAATACCAAAACTGTTGGACCGGCGTTCGGCTACTTACATCATCCAACCGACTTTGGCACGGGTGGTGGCAGTTCTTCCAATACCTATGACTACGGAGGCCCAGGAGGTGGCGTTGTTAGCATTGTCACTGAGGAAATTGAACTCCGCGGTAGTGTGAAGGCAGACGGCAGTAATCCTCAGAATAGTCGTAGCGGCGGAGGCAGTGGTGGCGGTGTATACATTCATGCTAACTACTTTCGTGGTGACGGTGTAATTTCAGTAAACGGCGGGTCAGTACCTGGAACTGGGACGATTGGAGGCGGCGGCGGAGGAGGCAGAATTACAGTTGATTTCAATAACACATTCTTCGACGGACAGCTTCAGGCATATGGCGGAGAAAGCTCAAATGAAGCCGGGGGTGCCGGAACAGTAATTTTACACAACTTTGTAACATCGAGCACAACAATTTACGTCGACAACAATAACGCTGGTTATCCCTTGGAAGAACAAATTGACTATTTACATCTGGTTGGCAGACATAGAGGAACTGATAGCTGTAGAACCTGGATTGTTGACCAACCAGGGGAAGAGTTTAACTTCATCAATATGCATATCACTGGACAAGCACACCTGGCATTTGTAAGACCATGGCCCGATACTGGCCAAGACCAACTGGTTGTTACCGAAAAATCTACTGGAGATGGAACTGGTTTGGTGCACGTGGGACCTAAACAGGTAATGAACGATACAATTTCAATGAAATGAAAAATATTCTAAAATACGAGATATATAGAAGTACCTGACAACGAAATATTTCAGCAATAACAAAGCATAAAGACTGTATCGCCAAACTGAACAGTATAAATGGTAGAACAGTGATAGCCGTGTGAAAGTATTACTCTAGATGCCGAGAGGCAACACAGATGGTATGCTCTCGATCGAGGGAGTTACATTCTTGCAATTAAATGTTCAACAAATGATATTATAGTAGCGTTCAGAGGCATATAGGTTCCATCCATGTCAGATGAAGTGTATACAGTGTTTAAGCATTATGGCAAAGTAATGTCACAATATGAATGTGTACTTTCTACTGCTCCGTATTACAGATATTTGATGTTGATCTCCCACACACCAGTCCTCGTCTGAGATGGGGTATCACGATTTACCCTCAAGGTGAATTTATGACATCCCCATTCCTTGAAATATATGACGTCACTGTTGTGATAGAGGGAACTCTAAGTGGTGGACGGAATATCAGCATTGGACGTGGCGGAAATCTGTTACTTAGGTAAGGCCTGCAATACACGGAAAGGTGGTATAGTGTCACTATGAGTAGTTCGTTCTATAATGTAGCTAAAATCACTATAGCAGTAGTAGTAGTAGACAGCTACAGTTGTAAAATACAGATAGCTATAATTAACAGACAAACGAGCGTTTCAAAACGAACACGCCATTAAACTAAATGCCTCATAAATTACACGACATATTTTTAAAACTAGAGTTTAGATAGGTAATGTTATTCTTGTCTTTTTCTTGCAATTGTTGTCAGAAAAATGTAATGAACATGCGCAGAGGAACCCTATGGTATTATGATATCATTCAAAACTACGGTCCTCATTATTGAATAGGTCTGTGTTTTAACAAATTCATCTGTATTATATCCGATATTCAATGCAAATTCTTCTCACTGATATATTAGTATGATCAAATATGAGAGTTTGAGCTATTGTTAAACCATGCATTCTTCTGAAATGATACAATGTGTAATATATCTGCAGGCACATAACCAATGACACCCACAACAGTATACGTGATCTTCAGTTTGAAGATCTCGCTATTCATGGAGGTGGCCGTATAATTTCTGAAAGTGATGAGGATGGTCTGACACTGAGTGTAAACACACTTTACTTGGCCAGTGGATCATTATTTGAAGCTGACCGATTGACAGTTTCAGCCAATGATATCGTTATTGAGGATCAAGCAATCATAGATCTCACTGCAAAGGTAGTATACTAAAACTGTAAATCAAACTTCAAATTGAACAACGATAGATGTACTAACATCCATGCACGCACATACACACGCACGCACGCACGCACGTACGTACACACACACACACACACACACACACACACACACACACACACACATATACATACATACATACATACATACATACATACATACATACATACATACATACATACATACATACATGCATGCATGCATGCATGCGTACATACATACATACATACATACGCCATACAGACAGACAGACATACAGACAGACAGACAGACAGACACAGACACAGACATAGACACAGACAGACAGAGACAGACATAGACAATACCAATGTTTTCGACTGATATCACCTAGCGTTTCAACTGGTACAGGAACACATAAAAGTAATACATGTGTACGTTTCAGCTTATTACTAAAAGTAATTTTCCTCACTGTAAAATATTGAGATACTGTAAAAATTGTCATGCGAACAACACCAGACATTATGGAACAAGCTACGCAAACACTGTCTGCTCATAATCATGATAGAAAATGCAAGATCGTGAATTTGTGAATAACTTAAGAACCACAAAATTGTAATTTGAGTCAAACTACATTTTTCTACAGTCGCTTACTAGTGGTAGTCCTGGATATGGGGAAGGTAGAGTGTGGGGATCTGGTGCTGGTCATGGCGGACAAGGTGGCACTGGGACTCATTCACCTGGTGGTGGATTATTCTATGGAGACTTTGTGCATCCAGAAGATTTTGGAAGTATGGCCAGTAATAAACAATCTCACGGAGGTGGAGTTCTTGTGATGAACGCAGTCAATGCAATCAGGATTGATGGTAATTATTTGACAACGTACGGTAAAGTAAAAATGATATCTAAATCGAAATACGTCACAACACTGGTATCGTTATGTCATAGTTTTGAAATTGTTGAATTAGTATAGTTCGGTTAAATCACGTATCCCTCTTTGATGTAGATTGTTTGCTTTACAATTGTTGCTAAGTACATTGCTAAACTTCCTAGCGCCAACTTCTAGCCGAAATGGTATGAGAACCATATTAGGCAGGTATTTGTTTCATACAATGTACACTGATACAAAAGAAATGCCCCCTTAACGACCGGAAATAGTAAAAATGTGATTGGGCTTTCTACATAGGCTAGAACATCAAGGCGCTAATTATACTCAACCGCATTTGAATGAAATTTACCGTGGTCATTTTTACGACCAAATACCACGCTCGCTATTATTAAAATTGTAAACAATACCCGGATCCCTGTTTATTTGTTAAAAGAAAGATATGTGTAAATATGGAATATTAAAACATAACTTGCAAAGAATTCGAAGCTGGTCATTTTTTCAGCAGTTGTTACACTATTCTCTTTTGTCGTTCCACAGGTACAGTAAAGTCCAATGGTGAGTTCGGTGACTCGTCTGGAGGAGGTGGTGGTGCAAGTGGTGGTAGTGTCTTAATTACAACGCATCATCTGAGTGGAGTAGGACTAGTTGAAGTCAATGGTGGAGCAGGTTAGATAACATATGCATACTGTTAGTTTGTGGTGGAGCAGGTTAGATAACATATACATACTGTTAGTTTGTGGTGGAGCAGGTTAGATAACATATACATACTGTTAGTTTGTGGTGGAGCAGGTTAGATAACATATACATACTGTTAGTTTGTGGTGAAGCAGGTTAGATAACATATGCATACTGTTAGTTTGTGGTGGAGTAGGTTAGATAACATATACAAACTGTTAGTTTGTGGTGGAGCAGGTTAGATAACATATACATACTGTTAGTTTGTGGTGGAGCAGGTTAGATAACATATGCATACTGTTAGTTTGTAGTGGAGCAGGTTAGATAACATATACATACTGTTAGTTTGTGGTGGAGCAGGTTAGATGACATATGCATACTACAGTTTGTCTCTATGAGTAGACTAGCATGTCACCTTTTTAATTACGTCGACAAAGGTAGTAGTCATGGAATGATATCTAAGAAAAGGCAAACTGTACTCAAAATAATTTTGTCACACGAATAATGCCAATGCCGTTCTTTACATCATATTATATGGAAATGTCAATTTCGTACAATAGCAAAATGTTACAAATTGAAGCCATGTAAATGATGGATTTCAGAGTGGCCATGGCGGGAAAATATGATCAGATTATAACTATTAAAGCACTTCATTTCCTACCTACAGCTTCTGGTAGTCAGAGTGGAGGAGGTGCTGGTGGACGTATTGCTGCACACTACAAGGAGTATAACTTTCATGGTATAATGACGTCATATGGTGGAGCCTCGTCCTGGGAACCTGGTGCAGCTGGGACCGTGTATTATGAAAGTACTGACACTGGAAACAGAAATAATCGCCTTGTTATCGACAACAAAGGGCAGAAGACAAATGCGGTAATTTTTGATGATTTTAAGTTTTGATTTCAAATAACAGACTTTGTAATAATGTCTCAAAAATAAACATTTAGCTTGGGTAATGCCAATCACGTACATGTGATTGGAGATAAACATAGGCATACGATGTATGAACATAATAAAACCATGGCCAATCATTGACTTTATAATAGGGAACTTGCAAACCCGCCATGTTGAATGTTGCATCATGGGAAATGTGATAATAAATACTAATCAATTAGTATTATGAACAATATTGTTATATTGTTTGTAACCACAAATGATCAATTCATAGTCACCCTGACCATTGTGGGGGGGTTTATTTTATTGGTAGCTCCAGATTAGGTAATACGATAACCTCAGATAATCCCATAGTCCTTTGCGTCTGAGCATGCTCAGTCTGGATTGCAAGTTCCCTATTGTGCTTACTTTATTTCGCTCATGTAGTACTCTAACATTTTGCAAGAATAATGTTCTCTCTACAAATGTAAATGGATACAAATGATATCGCACTCATTTGATCTTGTATTTTTTTTAAGATTTTGTGAGAATAATCCCATGTCATCTTTACAGGACCGTATAACAGACTACTTCTACCATTCGGAAAGCAGTGGTGTCACATGGTTTACTTTACCAACAAATACTTTCACCGTTGACGAGTTGACTTTAGCTGGTAACGCACACCTTGCCTTTGAGGCTTCACTGGTCATACCGAAATACTGCATCGTGACGACTCTTTATGGTGAACTCATTGACGACTATACAAAATATGGAGTTTTACACGTCGGTACAAAACAAACTGTTCGCATTAAACAATCCGAGTTTTATTTCCCAGCAAATCTACGAGTTTATGACGAAGGTGACGTCATCATTCCGAGTAAAATAATGCTTTATAACATTGACCATTTTATCGATGGAGGTTTTGGTGGTCCAAAACAAATGGCAATAGCAAACGGTAAATTATCGTTCGGAGAGAATGGGAGATCGTCTTCGGAAGGGAACAAACGTAGTTTCTCTTTTACCGATGTTACTATTTTGGATAAAGGTGTCATTGAAATGGTAGAAGCTACAAGACAGTATGTAATAAGAGCAAAGACTGTTGATATACGTCCAGGGGGATCTCTAATAGCAAAAGGTTTGAAGCTTGACAGTGACTTTATTAACGTATCACCTGAAGGACATATCAATGCCGACTATACTGGACACTCTATCTATACCGGGTCACGTAAGTTACTAGTATAGTTCTTTTTATGCGACCTATGCTTTACTTTTAGAAAGGCCCACCATTTACCAAGGATGAGTACATGTACTCCAAAAGTGACCTCTGACCTCACCCTAGACTAGTAAGACTCTTTCCATTTTATGAATACATATGTATTAAATTATTCGACTTTAGTTGATTACCGTTCCATAAGTATTTTCATATCGAATAAGGGAGAGAAAAATAACGATACCTAGGGTGTGCTTTCTAAATCTAAGGGCAGATGATGAGTCAGTGCATTTTTTATGTTTCGCGAGTAAATTGTCGTGCATGGTTTGCGTAAATGTATCAATATGAGATGAGAGCCTTTCTCGCTGTAGTCTAAAACGAGGAGGAGACAACCATCTAGTATACCAGTTGAATATAGGATACGTGATGATCATAAACTGTCGTCGAAATACTAAAATTACTTTGTTTGTCTTTACGATAGGTACAATTTTTGGTGGTTCTGGCGGTGCACATGGAGGTGACGGTGGTATTGGAGAGCATGAAACTACCCACAGTGACTCCTACGATTCAATCGTAGAGCCGACAGAATTCGGAGAGCCAGGAGGTTGTGGATCCTATCAATGCAGTTTATCTGGAGCCCCAGCAGGTGGTGGCGCTCTCTATATAATAGCAGACGTATTTGAACATCATGGAACGATTAGTGCACGGTATGTTCTCCCTGGCTTTTAACGAGGGGATGAAAATGTGAAAATGATGCCTTCTGTAGCGCGCGCGCGCGCGCGCGTGTGTGTGTGTGTGTGTGTGTGTATGTGTGTGTGTGTGTACGTGTGTGCCTAATTTGATCGTGTTTATTATACGCTTATTAGGAAATGTAAAACTTTCATTCTTATTGCCACGACTACCATTAGTCTGGTGACAGGAAGTAATTTTCATAGTGCATAGAATGAATTCGGTAAGAATATGTTCATATAATATACTATGCACATGTATTAAAGACATGGGTACATGTAATAGGAATCAGTACAAAGGTACGGGAAATACAAGAACCCATAAGTCATCAAATTCACTATACATTATACTGTGTATATGTAATGAGTTCATCTTGAAAACATACAATCCTCACGGACGGGTAATGAAGCCATTATAGTAACATCAAGTATTGCTGATGTCTTTACTTACTGAGTAAACTGTAGATTGAAACAATTGTTGTATTTCTGCTCTGCTATCTTTTTCTGTATAGGATTCGTACTTAGTCAGGCAAAGCTACATCTAATTGATTTGAACTTAATTCAATGAAAAACTGAACAAAAACATACACATGATACAATCGTTGACAGTAATGTGACAAAACGGATACGTGGTCGTAAACTACATCATAGTTACTCTCTTTCTCAAAATAGGAGCTGCCATCAATCCATTCATTATTATCCAAAACTAATTTTCATTTTGATGTTTTCACAATTTACCTTGATAGAGGCCAAAATGCCGATGATGTGACAACAGGAAACAATGCAGGGGGTGGCGCAGGTGGAAGTATATGGATTGATGCCAAGACACTGGTCGGTAATGGTAAGTTCTATGCATCGCTGGTCTTAAGGCCGGCGCATAGGAACGAGTTATATCATTGACATTGGAGGGAGATGCCAATGTGTATGGTTATGTATGGTTATGACTTTCACGAAAACTTGGTTTGTGATTTTGAATATTGTGTTTTGAGGACTTGTCCTTCATTAGAAGCGGGATGAATAATGAAAATGTTGACGAATATATCACTGAAAGAACTCTAAATGCATTGGTTGCAGAAAGTGTTAGGTAGTTTATGATTTTATTTGTGGAGTCAATACATATAGCAATAACCGACCTAAACCAGGTTGTTTTGTTCTAACCGTCAAGTCAAAATGTACGAGATATACATTTTGAAAGCAAAAGTTAAACGAAATATTTTAAGTATAACCACTTCAAATTTAGGGATATACAAAAATAATGTGATGATGTAGTGCCTGTGTATTGTCAAAGAACAAAGAATATATTGCAAAGGTGACGCCAACAATTTCCCCCACAAATTTATCATCCATAGGTCATATAGATGTGAGTGGTGGCAATGGTCACTGGGACCAGACTAACGTCAGATACTATGGAGGTGGGGGAGGTGGAGGCTATATTTCACTTGAATATGAAGAGATGGAGCTTATCGGCAACATTGTTTCAAAGGGAGGACTTGGCTATCAAAATGGGGCTGCTGGAGGAACTTACATGTCACACCAGACAGAAACGAGGCTTAACAAAAAGGTAAATATTGTTTATTACTTTTCATCGTCATCTTCGGTTAGCTTGAGATTAGCAAATATAACCTTCTGTTTCATGGCAATTTGTTTTCCAACGTCAGGCTTGTTATTATGCAGTACACTCCAAAACGATTTCAGCAAACAATGAATATCTCCCCGTTGAAGAAAACGTGTATGTTGTACATGCAACCTGTGTAAATCTACAATAGTGCAAGATTGATAATATACATGCAGTAAGTCAACGCCTGAGTTCCGAGCCTTTACTTCTGAATCAGATGATGTCGTATTTGCCATATGTATTCAAAGACTCTGTTCTCAGCATTTACTTCAGGTGATGTCGTATTTGCCCAGTTTATTCACAAAATTCTAAAATGTAGGAAACACTATTTTTGTATCATGGTATCTACGTACAGCGAGATAATCAAATGTCTCAATGGGGAAATGCATGCCAACCATGTCGATGCCAGTAAACATTCCATTAAATTTGTTTTTCCCTCTTCGCTATAGGTTCATATTAACAACTTTAACATGGCAACCACGGCCCCAGGAGCAGACCCTGTATTTTCCCGAATAAATCTACATACTGACATTGCGTATTGGACATTTGATGAAATGGATATCCAAGGCAGAGCCAATGTCATGTTTATAGACAGAAGTGAAAGTACGGAACAGCCGATCTGTGTCAATATTGGTAAAATAACCGGTGACAAGCAGTCTTTCATGAGTGTGGAAAAGAAACAAGAAGTATATCTTGGTACCTGTGGTTGCATTGGTCTGTGTTACGGTAATCATGCCGAAACAGAATTGCAGTTAGACATCAGGGTGGATGAAAATAGTATATTTGGCACTTCAGATTTACTCACTATTCGTGATGGTGTGACATTCGATGTATGTGGTGAGCTGCTAGGCACACAGAATATAACACTGCAACATGGAGGAACGCTGAGTACTGGATATCCAGCTAACTCCCACAACAAACCTGGTGGTGAAATGACATTTGATACGGTGGTACTCTTAAAAGATGGTGTCTGGCAGGAATCCCAATCGTGTGAGAATCCAAATGACAAATCACTATATGTTATCGTGCAAGATTTAGTGGAGTACTTTGAATCTGACTTAAACAGAGATGGCATGAATATTAATATCACAGATAACTACAACATAGTAAGTCCTGCAGCACCCTATCCACAGACATATTGTAAATCAGATCCCGTCCTTCATCTTGTGACAGGACAGGAATGCACAATCGCTCCCGGTGACTATGCATACAATTCCATCATTATTGACAGTGGTGCTAAGATAATACTTGAGGGTGATGCCATGGGTAGAACTACAACCAACATAGAAGTGGGTTCCTTGACTGTTCATCTGGATGGGGCTATTCAAGGCTCAGGAAGTGGATTTAGCTCTGGTGGTGATGGTGAATCGACTGGTTCTACTGGTGCTAGTTATGGCGGACGAGGTGGTGGAAACACAGACGTTAATAAACTGTATGGCAGTGTGGATAACCCTCAAGACTATGGTAGCAATGCAGAAGGTACAAGAGGTGGGGGTCAGTTGAAAATAACTGCTTCCGAGAAATTTCAAAATGATGGCACAATTGATGTAAGTGGTGCGAATGCAGGTGATGGAACTACTGGCGGTGGAAGTGGTGGTAGCTTGTACATCATAGCAGATAGAATCACGGGTTATGGACAGTTCCTTGCACGTGGTGGTAACGGAGTATCTGGTAGTGATGGAGGCGGTGGCGGCAGAATATCACTGAAAGTTTCTAGTGCACGATTGGAGTTTTTAGGTACCATTGACGTCTCTGGTGGTAGTGGAAGCAACCAAGGAACATCAGGTATATATGCATTTATTCACTGGAAAGTCTCAATCAACCTACTCAAAATTAACGTGTTGAGAAATAAGTGTACTTGATTTTGGCAATGTGTGTGTATCCTTACATCATGCTACGTAATAAGGAGTGTGAAACCATTTCAGTATAGGAACTTTTTCATAATGAAAGGTAGTATTCAGAACACAAAACCAATATTTAATGATTTATATTGATGGCATATCTTCTCCTTGAACGTTCACACTTTATTTGGACTCGAGAGAAATATAATATCTGCTTATTTTATGATTTATTACACAATTTACTGTCAGTACTGCCAGATATGCCGTTATATGACCATATATTTGTATGAATCTTCGTGTTAGCAAATGTCAGACTTAAGTTTAAATTTGTTTGATTTGTTTTATAGGTACTAAGTTTGTACAGGACAAGCCAGGTTCCGTAGTTTTGTCGAAACTGATGTTGAGTCACCAAGGAGGGCAGTCTATAGTTATACCTGATTATGCATGGCCGGATATAAATGTTATAGATGAACTCCATGTTGTAGAAGGTGCTACGTTTGCAATTTCAGATGATGAAACAGTTGATGTGTTAGTGGGTGATGGATCAGGAAAAATTACTTTAGACAATGGTGTATCTTTGACAGTCAGTGGCGTAATCTCTCCTCAGCGAGGCACTCAGTGTAGCTTTGTCGTACAAGCTAACGCAGTATTACGGTTTATCCCTGCTATCGTTTTGAGTAGTGATGATACTGAGGTTGTAGCCCTGAATGGTACATTAATAGCATCCAGTGTATCCATTGGAAAAGGAAAAACTTTGACAGTTAATGATAACAGTGTGCTGGAAACAGAAGTACTGCGTTTACAAATTGGTAGTGAGATATTATTTCACCCACTCTCCAAGGCTGGCATGAATCCAGACGGTTCCATTGGAGACTTTACCTTTGCAAATATCGAAGTTGGTGTAGATGCAACTATGGCATTTCTAGGAGAAGACATTACACTAATAAGTCAAATCCTGGATGTCAGAACTGGGGGACTGTTACATCTAACAGGAAACATGAAAACACTGAACATCATCACCAACGTTACCAATGTTGAAGCTGAAGGTACAATATCTGTCAATGAAGGTGGGTTGACGGATGGAACTGGAAAACCCCTCAATTATTTGAATGGAGCAAGTTATGGCGGAGAAGGTGGCTACATCAATAACACCATTGGGGACACCTATGGGTCAACCTTTTATCCGAACAACTTCGGAAGTGGTTGTGGTTCTATTACAAATCCAGCAAAGGGTGGTGGAATTCTCCACTTTGTGGTTAACAATACTCTAACCATAGAGGGGACCATCTCAAGTAATGGTGGATCACAGGGTGCAGTTTGTGGCGGTGCAAGTGGTGGTAGTGTATACATAGAAACACCCATCCTAGAAGGACATGGGGAAATCACAGCCAATGGTGGCACAGGACAAAACGATTTAACCTGTGGTGGTAGTGGTGGCAGGGTTGCCGTCTATAGTGATGATGTGTCTATATTTAGTGGGAAGGTAGTTGCGTATGGTGGAGCAGGACTGGTTTCAGGTGCAGCAGGAACAGTGTACATGAAACACCCTCAATATGGATTGATTGTTGACAATGTTATCATTGATAATAACAACCAAGATACAAACAGTAACACTGTTTTCCTTAATGAAGGAGAAACTGATCTCAATATCGTAAACCTTATCATCAACAATATGGGCAGAATTGAGGGAAGAAGCTGGCAAACCATCAATGTTGAACAGTTAAATGGTGACAATACTGGCACTATTATAGTTAATGATAAACAGAATTTCTCAATTGCAACTTCCTTTGGCACAAGCCAACCATATGTCATTCACAGTTCCATTATTGTAAAAGAGTATGGTGAGTTAAAGCTCCCCACCCGAGTGTACATAGATGCCACTGATCATATCCATTCCTCGTTGATACTATCTGGAATACTGAATGGTGCCCAGGACTTAATAATAGGAGATAATGCTATAGTCGAGGTCCATGAAACGGCGAGAACATCATTGTCTGTAAATGGTGAATACATATTTAAAGATGATCCTGGATTCCTGACTCTAAACACTCTTGATGTTTTGAGTAATGGCAAACTTTTGTTTGAAAGTGATACCAGTTCCGTCTTCCAGCTTGATGTAGCCACATCGTTTAATGTTAGGTATAAAGCCACAATTACTGGAACTAATCTGAAAGTTTCCACGACAAACCTGCATCTTGATTATGAAGGTATTATGGAAGTGGATGGAAGGGGCTACTTGGCAGATAATGGTCCAGGAGCTGGCCTATTAAGTGGTCCAGATGGTGCATCTGGAGCCTCACATGGTGGTTGTGGAGGTGCTAGCTTAACTGGTGAAGAAAACCGTGTCTGTGCATATGGTACTTTGTATGAGAGTACTGAACGTGGAAGTGGTGGTGGTAGCACATCAAATGATGCTGGTGGAACAGGAGGGGGTGTATTGGATATAGCAACAACATCGATAATTGTTGATGGTATATTAAGTTCTGGTGGAGCCAGTGGTACTGGCTCTGCAGGTGGTGGATCAGGTGGAACAGTATTTTTAGACATACTTTCAGAATTGATTGGAAACGGCGAGATAAGGGCAAGAGGAGGCAGTGGGGGACCATTAGGCGGTGGTGGTGGAGGTGGTGGCCGTATTTCAATACATGCAGCAAGCACATCGATGTTCACTGGATTGTACAAAGTGAATGGTGGAAATGGGGTCAAAGACCGATCACATTCAGGGGGATCAGGGACAGTATATAAGCGGCAGTTACGAGGGGGACAAGTATACAACTTACTCTACATTGACAACGAAGGAATTACAGTACCAGCTCCCCAAGGGACTGTGTTGGATGAGACAGAAATAACAGAGTATGAGTTTAATGAGCTACATGTAAAAGACAATGTGATACTACAGATAGAGGGAGAAGACACAATGTTGATTGCTGATGAATTCTATGGTGATACAACAAGTGTCATTCATGTCCATGGTGATATGACCATGGAATTGGATAAGACAGTGCAAGAAACAACACTGGAGAGTAGCTTTCATGTTGATGAAGGAGGAGAACTTAGATTACCTGCCAGAGTAACCTTTCTGGGACCTGACAACATCCTATCAGGTATTTCCAATTACTGTTAAGGTACAAAATTCAGAGCATATTTAGTAGAGCAGCAATACGTTGCATATCATGACATTTTGTCTGTAACCTTTGGAATGGTGGTCATACCTTCTATTACGTCCAGAAAACTAGTTGATTTAAGTGTACCCGCATTGTATTGTATTGTATTGCATTGTATTGTATTGTATTGTATTGTATTGTTGTGTTTTGTTGTATATTGACATACACACAATTATGTAATATAAATGTGTCGTTCATATATATAACATTCGTAATCAATAAATCTTAATCGTATCATATGTGCAGATACTAATGCATTATATATTGCTATCTGTGTTTCCCTAGGTACCTTGACGAATGTATATGATCTCATTGCTGCACCCTACCAGAACATCATTTTCTCAAAGGTAGGGCGAACTGCTCTATACAAGGATGGAGCCTACACATACATATCTGATCCAGGTGCATACCAACTGACATCCCTAAGATTAAAGGACTACTCCAATGTTCGATTTGAAGGTCAAGATGACCCAACTGATGTCAAAACCTTATCATTTGGTACACTGGAAGCTAACTATGGATCTGTACTTTATGGTGAAGAACTGAGGATCCAAGCTAACGAAATTATTCTGCATGCAGGTTCTCTTGTCAATTTGATTGGTGGTGGTTATGCATCCGATGAAGGCCAAGGAGCTGGCTCTACAGTGAGTCGCTGTCTTGTATAATTATCTGTCTGTATGTATGGTGTATGTATGTATGGTGTGTGTGTGTGTATGTATGTATGTATGTATGTATGTATGTATGTATATATGTATGTATGTATGTACGTACGTATGTATGTATATATGTATGTATGTATGTATGTATGTATGTATGTATGTGTAGTGTGTGTGTGTGTGTGTGTGTGTAAATAAAAATTGCTCTTTCGATAATTTCATTCTATTAAAAAAAACTAAATATTGCCGACTGTTAATGGTTAAAACCTTTTCATCCCAATTTCAGATAAATGGTACAGACATTGGAACTGGTGCTGGCCATGGTGGTTTTGGGGGCATTGATAAAGATAATGGAGATGCTGGTGGATCCTGGTATGATAATATACGAAATCCATTGCAAGGCGGCAGTGGAGGTGGAAGTAGTAGCACTGGTCTTGGTGGTGCTGGAGGAGGCTATATAGAACTGATTCTAAGTGGTGATCTCATACTTGACGGTTTGTGTTCTATTGTCATAACACTCAGTGCAGTTATACAATTGTCTGTTATTGTAGATAGAAGGCAATGAAGGTGACTACATTTCAGTCAAGGTCATATTATTTGCAACCATCGTCCATTCACTACTATCTTCTAAGATGCCTTGTTAGAAGAGCAAACCCTTTGTACATTATTGACAACCTACAACTTATTCAAAGTTACAAGGTCAATGTATACTTAATCCTAGGTAGCTTTTTGTTTAATGAACCACCAATCAATCTGAAGTTGTTTTAATAATACAAATAACTCACAGAATGATTGATTATGTGTTTTTTCCCCATTCGATTATGTACAGGAATAATTGACATAAGTGGACAAAGTGGTATAGGTACTAATGCAGGAGGCGGAAGTGGGGGTGCTGCTGTAATTCGATGTTTTGATGTATCTGGTCATGGTGACATCCAGGCAAATGGCGGCAGGGGTAATGCTCAAGGTGGAGGAGGTGCAGGGGGTCGAATTGCTATCTTCATATCGAATGAGTGAGTTATATCTGTTTGCTGTTACTTTTTTAGGGTTACTGCAGTTCATATACACTTTGATGATAGACGACAGATAGCTGTTTTCGTGACCAAGATGAATATATAGAATGACGCTGACATTCTTCATTTCAATAGTTGGGCTATTGATTTGCTTTTTATTGAATTAGATGGTTTCACTGTTAATAAACCTTTCGTATTTTATTAGGTACACATTCGATGGAAAATTGACTGCGTATGGCGCACGCAATGATGCTCCATTTGATTCTTACGGAGGAAGTGTTGGTACAGTCTTCATTGAAGAAACTGTGAATCAGCGGCCTGTGTACCATTTATCCACTACTGGTGATGTATCTGACAGCTTACATGTACATGCATATACTGTGATCTTTGATGAATTTGATCAAGCTTATATCTTTGACACGCTTTCAATGTCAGGTGAGGTTATATGATATTAGGACTTTCACCACGAAGCATTAAACGAGTGTTATATAAAAAAGTTTATATCTCATTGTAGGATATAACACGATATGGTGAATCAGATGTTGTATATTGTTGTCGTCAGATCGTTAAAAAGATTTGTGTACATCTGTTCGTCAGAATACCGAAATCACGGCAAAGTGGTATCGGTCTATGTCCTTTGAATTGCATCCTAGTACCTAGGCGTAATTGCTAACACTTTATAAATGATGGCAGTTGCATAATTGACTAAATATTCTAGAACTAACCACTTGTACAGACTTTCACTGTGCTTTATTAAGTTTACAAATGAAAAGTAACAATTCCTGTTTCCTCACACAGGTTATGCAAGAACCGTAACTGATGGTATTACAACAGTCATTAGAATTCGAAGTTTTAAAGGTGATAAGACGGCGACATTCCTTGTACCCAAACAACAGATATTGTATGTAGAATATGAAGAAGGTAAGAAAACACACACATCAACCGCTGTCAACTACAAAGTCGAAGAACAAGCTAGCATAGTATTCCCAGATAGTCTATCCGTGGACCAGACAAGCCTGGAGGTTGAGGGACGTGTAGTCGCTAGAAATGTGATCATCGAGCCAAATGGGCAAATCATTCTTCACAACACTAGTTATACAGCAATAGCAGTAGGAAGTGGTTTTCAAGATACAAGTGATGCAGGGTCCTATCTCTTAACATCTCTTGTTATAAAGAAGAATTCTATTCTAATAGTGACTATTGGAGGATTACAACTAACTACTGATTTTGTTGAAATTAAACGAGATGTTGTATTGGAAGCAGAGTTCTTTAATATCACTGCTATTAAACTGTACATTGACAGAAATGCTGCATTGAATGTTATCGGAATGGCTCCATTTAATCCAAGTCATCCAAGTGCTGGCAACCCTCTGGCAAAAGGAGGTGGTGCCTATGCTAGCCCTGGCGGGATTGCACCTGGTGTAAATGTGACTGATGCAGCCCAACCATTTGGAACGATTTACCAGCCAGAATACTTTGGTACAATGGGTGGGTCAGGTGGCCGCGGAGGTGGCATCGTCCGAATTATTGCAACAGAACTACACATCAATGGTTACATTAGAGCTGATGGCGCATCGTCAATTACTGGAGGTGGTGGTAGTGGAGGAAGTATTTGGCTAACCTGCAATAATCTCCTAACAGGATACGGCCATATATCCTCTCTTGGTGGAGTTGGTGTGACAGAATCTACAGGAAGTGGCAGTGGTGGGCGCGTTGCCATATATACCCCAGAGGTTAACAACTATCATGGTACAATGTCAGCTGGTGGTGGTGCTGGTAGTGCTAATGGAGGTGCTGGTGGGCCAGGATCCATTTTCATCCAAGAAGTAAAGGATGATGTTCCTTACATGATCCTTAAAGTTGATAATACAAACAAACAAACAACTCATTACTTCACTTTGAAAGAGGGCTGGATAGACTCGGATATTGATGAGCTTCATCTCAGCAACAAAGTAAAATTCCAACTACCAGAGGACAATGTACAGAGGAACTTTAACATTCATAAACTTGTTGGTGATGCTACAGGTTTGGTACATATACATGACAAACACACTGTCATATTCGAGAGGGAGCTTACAGAAAATATTACAAGCACAAAGACACCAATTAACATCCATGTCGATGAGGGTGGGGAAGTAATCATGGCAAGCAATACATGGCTCATAGGATTGGTGGATGACTATCCTTGTCTCATGCTAGCAGGTAGATTGACTGGCGTACACAATCTTTTCTTACGTGATGAAAGAAGAATGGAAGTTACAGAAACTGCGCACACAGCTGAACTCTCTGCATCAGGTGGCGACCAAGAAATAGCACCTCTTGGTACTTTTACGTTTTCTGAATTGGAACTGTACAGTGGCAGTACATTATTGTATGAGCCTGATATGGGAGCAGACATTAATGTCGGCTTCTTAAATCTTAAATTCAATGCAGAAATTGAAGCAGACTATTTTGTAGTGAAGGCAACAACATTAGATGTTGAGATCGGAGGAGTTCTAACATGTTCTGGTGATGTCAGAGAAGACTCAACCACAATTGATACTAGTATTGGTACTGGACATTCAAACCAATATGGAGATGCTGGAGCTGGTCATGCAAGTGTTGGTGGGTTTGGTAGAGAAGCATCAGTAGAAGGAGGGAAAGCATATGGTTCATTATATAAACCTGACATGCCTGGCAGCAGAGGCGGTTCACGGAGCCACAGGGGAGGTGGTACCATTTTACTTAATACAACCGATGTGATAATTGATGGTAAATTAACAGCAGAGGGTGGATCTGCTCTGGCAACGTATGGGTCAGGCAGTAGTGGCGGAAGTATATGGATCAATACAGTCACTGTGGAAGGATTTGGTACAATAACAGTCAATGGGGGTCACGGTTTGTCATATGGCGGAGGAGGGGCTGCTGGAAGAATTGCTGTATACTCCAAGAAACATAATCTGTTCAGAGGCATGTATGAATTCTTTGGAGGTGATGGCTACAATCAGTATGAACAACCTAGTGGAGGTGGTAGTGGAACACTTTATTTACAGGACATCAAAAACAGCCTGCCATTTGACCAATTAAGAATTAACAACAAAGACAGACCTGTAAGTCAGTATGTTACACTAGATGAACAGGCTATGACATACTATGAATTTGATGAAATACATCTACACCAATCTGCCTCATTACATTTACTTGCTACAGTGACCGATTCATCGTTTGTGATTCATAAAGTGCTGGGAGATCGCTCTGGTTTATTACATGTCCACGATGGACAGAAGTTTATAATTGAAGTGAAAGAGTCTGTTACAACAGTTTCAAAACCTCCTGTGAACTACATAGTTGATGAAGGATCTGAAATAATCTTCCCAGCCACACTTTATCTAATTGGTCAGGGTGTATCTCTGGAAGACAGTGGTAGGATCGTGTCGATGGAATTGAATGGAACACTGACAAATGTTGCACATTTAGTAATTGGTCAAGCTGCGACTATGTATTTCATGGAAAATGCCCACACTGCTGTGATTGAAAACAACGAATATCTTTACAGAGATGACCCTGGTGAATTTAGATTTGGCAGTTTACAACTTCTTGCTGAATCTTCTTTCATATGTGCACCTAACATGGGTATGAAGTGCAGTGTCGGTGAACTTGACATCAAGTATGGAGCTTTTGTCTCAGCAGAGCATATCCTTATTTTGGCATCACGTGTTAACATTGAAGATGGCGCCAATGTTACTTGTTCTGTTGATGATCGTCTTGAGGATACAGTTTTATCAAACAAAGGAAAGGGAAGTAATGCAACATTAAATTCTGGTGGTGCGGGTGGTGGACATGCTAGTTTTGGTGGAACTGCCTACAGCACTGTAGATGGTAATGAAGCATTGGGAGGACATTACTTTGGTACTATCTTCAAGCCAAGAGAGCGGGGTGGACCTGGGGGAGGAAGAGATCCGAAACAATACGGGGCAAGAGGAGGTGGATTTATAGAATTAATAATCGGTACCAAACTTCATGTCGATGGAAATATCAAAGCAAATGGTGGAGATGCGGATGATGGAAGTAGAGGAGGAGGTGGAGCCGGGGGATCAGTGTGGATAAAAGCAGGGGAACTTGAAGGCCATGGGACAGTTACTGCACATGGTGGAGATGGGGAAGGTGTTCTTTCTGGTGGAGGTTCAGGTGGAAGAATTGCAGTATACACTGATGCAAGCAATAATTTTGAAGGCAACTATGATGCACTGGGAGGAAACGGGGATACAAGTGAAGGAGATAAAGCTTATGGTGGACCTGGATCTGTCTACTTAGAAGATGTGAGGAGTGGTGTACCATATGGATCATTGAAGATTGACAATAATAATCGAGGGTGGCACCAGTATTATACTTTAGATGAAGAAGACGCATTACATTATTCATTTGATGAGGTGATCCTAGTGAATGAAGCAGCCTTACAAACTACCAATGATACCCAAGAACGAAGTGTTACAATTCATACCCTAACAGGTGATTTTACAGGACTGTTACACATGCACAGTCAGCATACATTCTATGTTGATGTCATCGATGCGAGATCATCTGTACTGAAAACTGAAGTTAATATGCAGATAGACCCTGAAGCTACTGCTATTTTAGCAACTACAGTAGACATACGAGGAAAAGGTAACCCGGCTCTTAAATGGAATGGTAGGATAGAGGGAGTAAGACATTTAAGGATAGCCCATGAAAGGATTGTAGAGATCGGGCCAGAGGCTCACACTACACTGATGGTTGATGATGACTTTGTATTCATGGATCCTCCTGGAACATTCAGATTTTCAAGTCTGGAATTCGGAGCAGAGTCACACATATCATTTCCTCCTCCTATGGGGATTGACTTCACTGTAGGATATCTAGTAAGTAATTAGATATTATTCCCTCAATATTTTTCTTCGTTCAGCCGAGGAAATTACAAGTGACCTAAGGGGCCTTTGTCACCTAGAGTCGCTCGACGTAATGTATATGTAGGCTCTTTGTAACCTGATAAAACTGACCATGCATCCATTGGGTTCATTGGGAAATGACACCTTGAATTTGGATATGAATGCTGGAGTGGCATATATATTAACAATATATTAGTTACATTTGATTAAACTTATACATACATACATACATACATACATACATACATACATACATACATACATACATACATACATACATGTGTTGTTGATGTTTGTGTAAACTATGTCGAAATTATATCTTGGCTCATGTTCTTGTTACTTGATTAACAGGACATGAAATGGGCATCACGATTCACGGCAGAGTTTTTCAAAGTGTTTGCCACAGACTTCCATCTTGAACCAAGTGCTGGCATGATATGCACAGGTCGAGGACCTGAAGATGGCGGCTTGGGAGAAGGAACATCTGTTGGCACAGGAGGAGGACATGCGAGTATTGGAGGAAATGGTATAAAGTTACCAATATTATTTTATATTCTATTATGTCAAAGTTCTCCCGTGACATGCTTGTTTTCTGTGTATATGGTCTGTTTTGCGAAAACAAGACAAAAACAAGTTATTTACATTTCGAAAGGTTAAATATTTCAACAGAAAGATATGATGAATGACTATATATACATCTAACAGAATTCCAATCTCTTAAAGGTTCTACATTTCATGTTTTTAAGAAGAACCGAGATAGTTATTATTAAGGAACTTGTGAACCCAAATCTATCCCCATCCTGACAATTGTACAGATCGATTGATTTCAAAAAAATGGCCAGCTATATTTTTGAAGTAGGGAGCTTTTTAAACTCGGCTGTTATTTTCATTTTTTTACCATAGCAAATGGTGGTGTACCTGGCGGTGAAAAGTATGGATCAATATATGAACCCGTCTTGGGCGGGAGTAGGGGAGGACAAGCTGTTAACGGAAACCAGGGACCTAGAGGAGGAGGGACGATGCGAATTGTTGTCGGTGCTATATTCCACATAGACGGTGAAGTCAATGTAGCAGGAGAAAACGGTGAACCTAGTTCTGGAGCTGGTGGTGCTAGTGGAGGAAGTGTTTGGGTTACAGCAGGTAATAAGATCCAGATACCGTGCGTAACATGTAGACAAGTCATATATATCATGCTTTTAAAGTCTTACTGATCTTGCTATCAGGTTTGCCTAACTTTAATAATAGAATCTAGATGCCAGGCTTGCTTGCCGTGTAGACCTAAATGTGAGGCTATCCTAAGTTGCCTACTTGAATGTTGTCTATATTTGGCACATGACATGTGTAATTTATAGTTACTGTATATCGTAGCCCATCAGCAGAGATACTGTCACCTTCATGTGGATGCTACTGACATTATATTAAGTCTCGAGAATCCCTATAGAACGTTATAGTTTTACCTCATACTAGAAAATAGACAAATATACATAATCAAGTCTTATAATGCGTATATTTTTCTATAAGTAACAGGAACATATACACCTCTGTGGGTATAGCAATCGTGTCAAGCAAACAACTAAACTGCGTGTGAACGTTTGCATATTGAATCTTCGCTAGTGCCTCCCAACGTATGTCTTATTTCTTATCTTCGTATTGTGATACTCTATGTATACTTGTGCTCAACTAATCAGGATGCTGCTAAGCACTTTTTTCTAATATTGTTGTACTACTAATGAGCACAAACATACAGCTTAAATACCGTCGTTAATGTTCAATGTATTGCACAAGTCACTGTTTCTTCAACTGTAATATTAACTTCATTACTAGGTCATTTCCGCGGACATGGCATCATCGATGCCAATGGTGGACAAGGAGATGGTATTGCAGGTGGCGGAGCAGGTGGACGTATAGCCGTACACGTCTCTCATAGTGATGAATATAGAGGAGCTTTGAGTGCGTATGGAGCTGGTGGTACAAGTGGAGGAGACATTGGAGGGACTGGCACGGTCTTCGTCGAAGAGAAGCGAAATGACACATATTTCAACAGACTATATTTGGACAACCAGAAAGTTCTACCACCCAAAGTTTTTCTCCTTGATGAACGTAATCCAAGGACAGTTCGTGCCGGTGTAAAAGAATTAAACAGTGCAGATTTTGGATTCGATGAATTAACCTTACAAAATGAGGTAAGTGAGATTAATTCACGTGTATGTGTATATGAAAATAAAGTAGATAAGATATGCGGGTATGTTTTTGACCAAGTGACATTCTCTGAATAAGATATTGTATTTTGATAGTTATTACTACAAACACATATATTATTTTCTAGGGTGTCTTCGAGATTTCCAATATGAGTCAACCTAGTGTATCTGTATCGATCTATAACGTTATCAGTGATGGATCAGGACTATTCAACATCAAAACAGACCAGACATTTTATATTGAATATAGCCAAGCTGAGACGCGACGAGCAATGCCATTTGTTAACTTTGTGGTTGAAAAAGATGGAGAACTGTTCCTGCCAGCTGATGTAAGAGTAAATGGAGACAAAGCACCTGCACTGTATCTGAATGGTCGACTTACTGGAGTAGTCAATCTTACACTAGCGGAAAGTAAGGAAATGTTTGTTGGACCGGAGGCAACAAATGCACAAATTGCCAATGGAACCTATGGATCTGAACCTGCACCAGGTAAAGTCATCTCATCATGATGCAAATGTTAAAAGCACACCATACTATAAAAGTGTGGTGTTAGAATCACAGTACAGCACAGCACAGTGCTGTATTGTATTGTACTGTACTGTACTGTATTGTACTGTACTGTACTGTATTGTATTGTAATGCAATGTACTGTGAGGTGAAGTGTAATACATTGCAGAACAGCATAGTACAGCACTGTACAATGCCATATAACATATCAATATTTCAATTTACAATGCAATATACTGCAATGTGGTAAAGGAGGTTATGTACGCAGTGCAAAAGATTGCATAAGAGTATATATAGTATATAGGAGTACAATGTCGAGCAGTCTAATTAAATACAGAAGAGTATAGTACAACACAGTACAATATAGTGTCATCTGTGCAGATTGCAGGACAGTAGAGTTGACATGAAAAGAAGTCCTTTATCACTTATTCTTACAGGTCAGCTTTCACTTGGACACCTGAAGCTTGAAGCTCAGTCTAGACTCATATTTCCTGAAGCTGTTTTATTAGAAGTAACAGACTTGACAATGAGATATGAATCAACTATAACTGCCGAGGAAGTCAGTATAAGTGCCTCAAATGTACATATCGAAGGAGAGGCAGTGGTACAGACTTCAGGAAGGGGGCCTGGTTCTTCCACTGGGGATAGTGCTGGTACAGTTATAAATGGCACAGATTATGGTACTGGAGGAGGACATGGTGGTTATGGAGGAGGTGCAGATATTGTAGACTATAACACAGGTATGATTTGGTTGTCTGTGAAATATTGTTCACTTTCCTCACCGTATAATTCGTGCAATGTGTCCATATAATGTTTTCTTTATTAAATTTTGAGGCTATAGGAATAGTATTGTGATCACATTACACAATGCCTTTGAGTTCTCAAAATAGATGTATAGAATAATAAAAGTGCATCAGAAATCAGTTAGGCATTTAATTCCTTATTTTTTCCTTCAAAGGACTTGGATATGGATCTTATACCTACCCTCAACACAAGGGAAGTGGAGGTGGTGGAGAGTTTGGTGGAAGTGGAGGCAGTACCATTCATGTCAACATTGGCCATGAACTTCACTTAGATGGTAAAATTCAAAATGATGGAAATGCTGCCACCAGTGGAAATGCAGGGGGAGGGAGTGGAGGGAGTATATTCATGAAGACTCTTCTTTTCTCTGGCCATGGAACAATTACAGCCAATGGTGGTAATGGTGCAGGAATGGGGTATGGAGGTGCAGGAGGTCGAATCGCAGTTCATGTCTCATGGTTACGTGAATACGCTGGTGAATATGGTGTCCTTGGAGGATTAGGGGGGTTAACTCGACCTGCAGATGACCAGGGTAATGCTGCTGCTGGAACAATCTATTACACAGATACCAACAATGGTGTCAACTTCCGGAAAGCCTCTTTCAATGAATACAATCAAACTCTCTGGCAAGACGGTTTTAGAAAGTTATACCTTGATAATGAAAACAGAAATGATGTCTTACCAACCATCATAATGAATGAAAATGGAACTCACTTTGAGTTTGAAGAAATTGAGATAAAGAACCATGTGGTATTATGGATGTATGCTGAGGATGACACGCTCGTCACTCATAAATTTGTTGGTGATCGAACAGGACTTGTTCATCTCAGACCCGGGCAACGTATGTTCTGTGAAGTTGTGGAATCCCAATCTGGCTTTACAATTGCTCCTGTTAGTTACAAAATTGACCAAGGAGCTGAGATTATTTTCCCTTCATCATTGACAATGCTTGGTACACGGTCTGTAGTTGAAGGTCTGATAACTGGAGTTTATAATCTTGTACTTGCTGAAGGAGCTGTGAGTGTTTTTACATCCACAACCCAGACTGCCTTAATGGAAAATGGTACATACACACATATGACTACACCTGGCAATATCAGTTTTAGTACAATAACAGTACAGAAAGATTCGATCATTGAACTCTCACAAACAGACGAAGACCTTACAATTACTGCTTCCGATCTTGAAATTAAATTTCATGGCAAAATGTACATGAACGAAGGGATAATCAGCACTGGTTTTGGATGGATTGAAAGTGAAGGTTTACTACAACTGAGTTACACTGGCTATGCATGTGAAATGGGTCCAGGAGCAGGGAATACGTCTACAGAAGGAATAGGACTCGGAGCAGGACATGGTGGTCATGGTGGTGCCCCTGAACCTCTTATAGGTGGCAATGCTTATGGAAACCTGTTTGAACCAACAGAAAAGGGGAGTGGTGGCGGAAATGGCAGTGGCATTGGCATTGGAGGGAGTGGTGGTGGACGTCTACTCTGGAATAATGGGCTAGAACTGAGAATAGATGGATACATAAGATTACAGGGAGACGATGGCAAAGGAGAAAATGCTGGGGGTGGCAGTGGTGGTAGTATATTGATTGATACACTGAACTTTACCGGACATGGAGAAATCAACGTGAATGGAGGTAATGGAGTTGGGAATGGTTATGGTGGAGCTGGTGGTCGTATAGCTGTTCATGTCCACCACAAGCACAGATATGCTGGCAAATATAAATCTGTTGGTGGAAAAGGTGTAAGTGAGCACTATGCTGCAGCAGGTACATCTTATAAAGAGGAGACATCACGTGGCCCTCAATACCAAGACATCAAATATGACAAAGAGACTAATCGAACATACACATCGGCACTTCATTCATATTTATTCATCGATAATGAAGATCAGCATGTACCTTGGTTGTTTTCAATGCTCATGGAAGGTGAACGAGTATGGTATGAAATTGATGAAGCTCATGTAATAAGGCATGCTAATGTACGAATTCACCATCCAGTCGACTCTTTCAATGTGACTGTAATCATACATAACTTCCTTGGAGATAGGACAGGACTGTTTCACATGCGTGAACATCAGATTCTTTATGCTGATGTTGTCGAATCTGTTACAAATGAAACGGTTGCTCCAGTGAGCTACTTCATCGATGCAGGTGCAGAAATAGTATTACCTTCTATGGTTAGCATTCGGGGTACAAGAACAGTTCTAGGGGGTCTAATAACAGGTGTTCATATGCTTGATATTGCCAGTGGGGGAGATGTTGTATTCTTATCTACTGGACAAACAGCAAGAATAGAAAACAGAGAATATGTTGAGATTTCTAGCCCTGGCAATTTCTCTTTTGGGGTGTTTACCGTTGAAAGACACTCAACAGCTGAATTTCAAAGAATAACTGATATGATGATTCTTACTACTGCCATAGTAACAGTCAAATACCAAGGACAGTTATACATGAACAAAGCAGAAATTAAGTGTTCATATGCTGAGATTGAAAGTCAGGGGGCATTCCACTTAGATGCAAGAGGACACTATCCAGAAGATGGTGCTGGTGCTGGGTGGTCAACCAATGATACAATAGGAATGGGAGCTGGATATGGAGGGCAAGGAGGTGGTCCACCCCCTTATGGAGGACCGCCACATGGATCTCTTTTCAGGCCTACTGTTCTCGGAAGTGGCGGAGGGAATGGTGGAGGAACTGGAGGAAGGGGAGGCGGTTTTCTGTGGTGGGAAGTTGGCCAAAGAATCGATCTCAATGGAGAACTTGCATTGCGTGGTGGTGCTGGAGAGGGAGCAGATGCTGGTGGTGGATCAGGTGGTAGTCTTATTGTACAAACAACTAATATGACAGGACATGGTGCAATCACAGTGCGTGGTGGGCATGGAAGTGGCAGAGGTGGTGGTGGTGCTGGAGGGAGAATTGCCATACTATGTCAATGGAGGTATCAGTACGGAGGGAGATTTATCAATTATGGTGGAGAAGGAGGCAATGAGGATGAAAAACATACTCATGGTGGTGCAGCTGGAACAACATATAAAGAAGAAAATTATAGAGAACTGGAATATAGACACAAAAAGTATGACAAAGTGTATAATACAACATTTTTAGCTGTTGACCACACTTATATTCATATGGACAATAATGGAAAAGTTGTACCGCCAGCGTCAATGATAATGGAGAACCACAGGACAGACTATGAATTCAACGAACTTGAAATAACAGGAGCTGCCAGAGTTCTTCTGTTTCATCCCAATAATGAAACAGAAGTTTCCTTAATTGCACATCTATTTATTGGTGATAGAACCGGACAACTTCATTTACGATATAACCAAACAGCATACATTGAAGTTGTTGAATCGGAAAGTAACAAAACATTAGCCCCTGTAAGTTACTTAACTGATGCTGGATCAGAGATTGTATTTCCCACAGAACTACATATCCATGGCTCTAACAGTAGCTTTAAAGGTCTAATCACAGGGGTACATCATTTGTACATTGAAGATGAAGCATTTGTAACACTTCATTCAACAAGCCACACAGCGAAAGTTGAGAATAGAGAATATGTACTGATAACACCACCAGGTAATTTTTCCTTTTCAACTATAACTGTAAAGAGAGGGGGTCATGCTGGATTCCAACGAGTTACGTCCACCATGAGTGTTGACTGTGCTGAGTTTAGAGTCAAATACCAAGGAATTCTGTTCATGAACCACGCTATCTTGGATTCAACATATGCCTGGATTGAAAGTGAAGGTGTTTTCCATCTCGATGGCCATGGTCAAAAAGGAGAAAGTGGCCCTGGTGCTGGAGTAACTATAAATCTTATTGGGTATGGAGCAGGCTATGGTGGCGAAGGGGGTGGTTCAAACACAACAGCAGTTAGCCAACCGTATGGTTCAGTGTATTCACCATTGGCTCTTGGAAGTGGTGGCGGACATGGTGAGGGATCTGGTGGGTCAGGTGGTGGTTCGTTACATTGGAAATCAAGTCATTACATGGAGCTGAATGGATTACTATCACTACAAGGTGACAGTGGACAAGGACTAAATGCAGGAGGTGGAAGCGGTGGCAGTTGTCTTATTGAAGTAACAAATATGACAGGACATGGAGAAATAAATGTACGTGGTGGTGATGGATCAGGATTAGGAGGTGGTGGTGCTGGAGGAAGAGTTGGTATCCACTGTAGATGGAGGTTCACGTATGGCGGGAAATTCACAGATAGAGGTGGAAGTGGTGACACCGGTTACATCCTAACACATGGTGCTGCAGCTGGATCGGCTTATGTTGAGGAAAATCAGCGACCGCTGCAGTACAGAGAGGCTAAATATCTTAAGGAATACAATACAACCATTCTTGATGTTGATCACAAGTATGTTCACATAGATAATGAAGGTTTACAAGTACCAGTAGCATCAATGCTAATGGAAGAGGAGACAATAGAGTATGAATTTGATGAAATGGAACTAAGTGGAGCAGCAAGACTTTTAGTTTACCATCCGTCATCAGAGCGAGTGTCTGTTATTGTACACAGGTTTAGAGGTGACAAGACAGGTCAGTTACATCTGAGAAATAATCAAATTGTCTACGTTGAGGTGGTTGAGTCTGTAAACAACAGAACAGAAGCTCCCTGTAGTTACATCATCGACTATGGTGCTGAGATTTATATGCCATTTGAAGTGCATTTCCATGGCACAGACACTCTTATTGAAGGACTTCTTACTGATGTCCATCACTTGTTTGTAGAAGGAAGTGCACATGTAGAGTTTACATCCACTGCTCAGACCGCCATGGTTGAACACAGAGAGTATGTCCACATCACAGATGAAGGTAACTTTACTTTACCCCAAATCATAGTCCGATATGGAGGTGAAATTAAATTCACTCAAATTACAAATAAGATGATAATCAACTCTGCCTTCCTTGAAATTAAGTATCGTGGTCTGATATTGGCGAACATTGCTCTGATTGAATCGGGAAGTGCTGACTTAGAAAGTGAAGGGATATTGCAACTTGATGGAGCTGGATATCCAGGTGGACATGGAACAGGGGGAGCAACAGTCACTGGCCTTGGGGCTGGATATGGAGGCCGCGGGGGAGGAACCACCAGTGCAGGTGGTGGAGAACCATATGGATCTGTTTTTACACCAATTGATATTGGCAGTGGTGGAGGTCCTGGACACTATGGAGCAATAGGGGGGAGTGGTGGTGGAGCTTTATACTGGACCATTGGTGTAAAAATGCACCTGAATGGATTGATATCAATACAGGGACAGGATGCCCAAGATTCTGCTGCTGGAGGAGGAAGTGGTGGTAGCATAGTTGTTGCAGCTACTAACATGACAGGTCATGGTGAAATAAATGTTGATGGTGGCAAAGGCCTTGGAAGTGGTTCAGGTGGGGCGGGTGGTAGAATTGGTATTCATATTAGACATAAGAATACATATGGAGGACAGTACAACTCAAGAGGGGGAGCTGCAGGATCTACACATATAAATCAAACGTATGGAGATGGTGCACCAGGAACAGTATATAAATATGAGTCAGACCGTGGTCCACAATATAGAGAAGTGAAATATCATGATTCGAACACAAATGTAACAGAATACAAACCGGAGCACTCATTGTTGAAAGTAGATGATGGTTTCCTGGATTCCAACAATCCTGCTATGGTTATGGAAGAAGACACAGAATTCTATGAGTTTGATGAAGTTCAAATTCGAGGTCATTCACTAATTCATTTCTATCACCCACTAAATGCAAAGAATGTGACAGTAGTTGCCCATGAGTTAGTTGGTGACAAGTCTGGGCAGATTGTCATACGAAGTCGACAGAGACTATTTGTCCATATTGTAGAATCAACCCATACCTATTTAGAAATCCCATGCGGTATTCACATTCATGATGTTGGAGAGGTAATACTTCCCACAACTGTCATCATTCAAGCTGAAGCATTAAGACTCGAGGGAAGAATGACTGGAGTTGAAGAGATATTCTTGGAGAGAGAGGGTAACCTTGTTTTGAGTGGCAGAGCGCACACATCAGATCTCAGTGAAAAATCTAAGTGGTATGATGATGAACCCTTTGAGCCCTTCACACCTGGTCTATTGGTAATTGGCAGAGTATCAATCAACAATATGGGTAAACTTACAATCGACATAACCCCTGTTGTATCAAGACTCGATATCGGTGATTTTATAGTTAAAAATGGAGGCCAGTTAATTTCTGAAAGTGAGAAAATCGAAATTGTCGCTGGGGACATGAGAGTGGAACCTGGTGGTGTCATAGATGCTGATGGTGAAGGTCATCCTGCAGAGGAAGGCATTGGCGCAGGATCATATGCATCATACAGAGGATCGGGTGCTGGATATGCATCTAGAGGTAGGAAGTCATCAACAACGTAACTGATATCAAGTTATATTACCTAAGTTTTGAGTCATGACATCATTAAGGAACATTTACATGTGGTCTATTATCCCTATTAACCGTCATATGAATACAATTCGTTCTAATTGTTTATATGTTCACAACAGTCAAGTTAAAATACGCAATGGCATTTATGTGATTCAAGTAGAGTAGTGCGATAGGTGATCATTGAAGGCTAAGTATTTTTTATATTGCTGATGTGTCCATCTCTTGAGATACTTTTGATCAAAAGATGTATCATTTACTATACGTCACAAGAGCCACATTGAAATGGTCACTTATTGACTTGTAGATTATATCTCGATGTGCGATATAAAGCTAAGCTACCAGGTATTATAGGGGAGGGGTTACAGTAACTATAATTTAATCACCTCGTAATATCCAAGCAATCAATATTACAGGTGGAAGTGTTGAAGCATGCACCCCTGCTCCATGTACAAAGGCCACCGGTGGTTTGCCATATGGAACTATTTTCACACCTCGTGATATTGGCAGTGGTGGAGGTGGCTCAGAAGGTGGTGCAGGTGGCGGAGGAATCTATATAAATGTTGGCAAGGTAACAGTTATTAAATAAACTCATAAAAGTCTTTCAATTCTCCAAGTATCAAAATGCATATATTCACACAGTATTCACAATCACTAGTGTTTACAGTACATTTTAAGTGTATATGATGATTCAGTTTTGTATTTTAAAAAATATACTTGTCAAATGATTGATTTTTGACACTTATCTAATGTTTGTTTGGACAAAAGTAGAAATTGCTTTCTGTAAACAAAGTACACGTACACATAAAGGAAAGTGGCATTGTACTGTACATGAAGAGTGGTTCAATTGGTATTACTTATATGACGTTACTTCTTTGAACCTGTTATTTCATTTATTTGATTTCATTTATTGAATTAAGTTGAAAACTTTAATTATCATACAGGGATTCTATACATGATAGGAATGATGCTATATATAATTTATCATAGATTGTGGTCATGCGCGGAAAACAACAGTAAATGAAATTATTTATTATATACTAGAACATATACGTTGATGGTCTGATATCTGTTAATGGATTAGATGGAATGAGTATAGGAGGAGGAGGTGGAAGTGGAGGAAGTTTATTTATGGAGGTTGAAAATTTTCATGGCTATGGTACAGTTACTACCAATGGTGGCAATGGAGGTAACGTTTGTACATTTTGCACCTAAGAAAAAAACTTTCTGAAGTACCTTTCCCGATCCAGCCCATACGTTGCAAGCTTCATTGGCAGAATATTACATAATCATATTACATAACTGATTTACACAAGTAATAATATTTTCATATGTATTATATATCATGTATAGTGGCCCCGAATTACAATTATTATTTTGGTGAATAAACTGATGATGCTACACCACATTTGCCAAAAGGTTGTTGTGGCCTGTATTTAATAAAACTAATTTTCACATTTGAATACATTTACTAATTACATGTTATGTTATGTTATGTTATGTTATGTTATAAAATAATGATTAGTTACTGATATTATCATAAAACATTTGCACAATTAGTTGTCTCTGAATTGAATATTTCAAACGTTTGAAGACACAACTAGCGTTTCTAAGATATCATTTAGAACTGTTCATAGATGGCTTTTGCATATGAAGATAACATGTGTGTTTTTTCCTTGAATTAGATGTAAATGCTGGAGGTGGAAGTGGTGGTCGCCTAGCTATCCATATAACAAATGCATACCTATTCCAAGGCACCCTTCAATCTCTAGGAGGTGCAGGGTCGTTTGCAGGTTCACCTGGTACAGTTTATATTCAAGAGAGTATAGGTGACAGTGACACCACAAGTTTGTACCTTGATAATCAAAACCGGGATCTACCATCATATTGTGATTATGCAGTAGAACTTGATGAGAGTGGCAGTCGAGACTTTAATCTTGATAAAATTAATCTGGAAAGAAGTGCATGTCTGATCATCAAACAGGTAAGAGTGGCAGAAGACAAATCCACTTGCATATATGACATTTCTGTACAGGTAGCCTGTCATTATAGCGCAACATATTACAGTATAGTAGTCGTAATTATTGCCAGTGGTTTCTTGAAATATCACTAATTACTTTAAGAAGTCTAGTAAATACAAAATTACATGTACTAAACGTTTCCTTACCACGAGCCTTTACACACTTATGTATAGTATCGTTTCTCGTTGATCATTGATCATTGGACATTATATGGTACATTTAAAAAGAAGGAAATATTGCCATTACATGAACAATGGTAAGGCTTACTTTCTTGACTACAATACAATACAATACAATACAATACAATACAATACAATATAACGCAATACAATACATCTTTATTGTCACAACATGGGCAATTCTTTTTGCGACAGTAGAGAATAAAACCATACGTGAAAAAATATTTAAAACAATATACATTAAAATGCGTATAATAAATACATTTCTAAAATCAAGCATCAATCACAATTAAAATAAAAGGCAAATATATTGAAGCAATGTAGCAATAACTTACTAATCATTCCTGACAAGGTGCAATAGGTAAATTTCTTAGGGAACGTATGAATATTTAGTTCTGTCGTATTTGACTTTTGAACTTATAGCACTGATTGAATGATAAAACTTCAAAATCTTTGTGAAGGTCGGGTGTTGATTATTGGTTTGCTTTGCTCAGAACTTGTTTATCGTACAACATGGCTATACATATTTATTCTCTCCAGTATACATCTGGAACATCAACATTAGTCATTGGAAAATTGACTGGAGATGGAACAGGAATGATACGTGCTCGTGAAAGTGATGTCATTCATGTAGAGCCACAGGAAAGAAGAACTTATGCACCAGTAAGATTCCATGTGACAGGTGGGGCAATACTCATTCTCCCACCAATAACCACAATCAAATATTCATTGTCAGTCATTGTTGGAGCGTTATATGGTCTTGAAGAGTTATATATTGGTGGACCTGTAACATTCTATGACCTGGGATTCAGCACCTACAGGAATTGTACTGGTGACAGTTCTGAAGAGGGTCAATACTGGATGGGTTCTTTGACCATACAACATGGTGGCACTTTTCAAATCTCGGCTTCCAATACAGCAAAGAATGCAGTACATATATACACAAGAGATAAGTTTGAACTAGAATATGATGCCAATATACAAGTGGAAACTGCCCTTAAAGTTCACACCAGAAATGCCAAGATGGAGTTAAAGAGTATCATAGATGGTAATGGAGATGGTTATGATGATCAAAGTGGGCCAGGTGCTGGTAGTCAATGTGGAGGTGGAGGAGGTGCTGGTCATGGAGGTTATGGTGGTCCTGCTGGTGGTACAGGAATCAGCAGCTGCACTGGCTCTAGAGGTGGGCCAAATGATGACCATTGCCTACCAGTATATTATGGTAGTGGTGGCGGAATGGACTCTCATGGGTATAGCGCTGGCCATGGAGGAGGCATAATCCAACTCATAGCAAATGGCATAGGAGAAATTGAAGGCACTGTCACAATGAATGGGCTTGCTGGATCTGCTGGCTCAGGTGGGGGTAGTGGTGGTTCAATTTGGTTGGATGCAAGATTTATGGATGGTTGGGGTCATAGCATATCTAGTGGAGGTTCTGCTGATAGACATCACTATTGTTGTGGTTCCTTTTGCAGTGCATGCTACCATTATGGTGGTGGTGGATCTGGAGGGCGAATAAGAACAGTTTCTGAATGTCCCCATCGTGTTATTGAGTCAAGAAGAAGTGTGCCGGGGGGTGTCTCTTACAATAATGATCGGAATGGTGACATTGGTTCACTTTGTGAAGACCCAAGTCGGTGTAATGATCATGGTTCATGGTATCCACTTAATAACACTTGTGATTGCGACTATGGTTACTTTGGATACAATTGCCAGATACAGTGTGATGAGGAGTGCACATGTAATGGCCATGGAACTTGTTCTCACAGTGGAGGCTGCGTTTGTGATGAGGGTTATGTCGGCTACAGATGTGAATACCAGTGCCACATAAACACAACATGCAGTGGACACGGGTCATGTACAGCCCACGGAGAGTGTATTTGCGATCCATGTCACCATGGCAGTGACTGTTCTATGATGTGCAATGATAATGGTGTATGTATAGATGGGGAATGCCAATGTGATGCATGCTTCATTGGTCAGTATTGCCATTCTGAATGCAACCACCAAGGATCGTGTCACAATAATTCCTGCAGTTGCAGCAATAACTGGAGAGGAGAGTATTGCACAGTATCTGGATGTCCAGGTATAGAGGGAGATTGTTCAGGAAATGGTATATGCAATGCAGCTATTCACATATGTTATTGTGAACCAGGATGGACAGGAGAAGACTGCTCTATAATTGACTGCCCTGGCGATCCTAATTGTTTTGACAGAGGATATTGTAATGGAACAGTTTACCCCCCTCAGTGTCAGAATTGCGAAAAGGGTTGGATGGGTGCTGACTGTAATGAAACATGTCTCCATGGCAATCAAGAGCCAATGGACAGTGGCATCTGCGTGTGTGATCCTTGCTGGATGGGCAAAAACTGTGATCTTCTCTGTTCGGGTTTTGGACATTGCAACCCTGAAAACACAACATGTGATTGTCATTTTGAAACTGGTAGGTGGGGAGACTACTGTGAGATACTTGGATGTCCCGGTATTGATGTTCCTTGCTCTGGACATGGTGATTGCAACAGTGCAATTAACGAATGTGAATGTAGAAATGGTTGGGTGGGGATTGGATGTCATTTACCAGATTGTCCAGGTGAACCGGATTGTGCTGGACGTGGCTTCTGCAATGGTGATTTTGATCCACCAATTTGTCAAAATTGTTCAAGAGGTTGGATGGGACCAGCCTGTGAAGACCCATGTGTAAATGGTGTACAGACACCTATGGACAGCGGTTTTTGTAACTGCTCTTCTGGTTGGACTGGAGTTGGCTGTGATGTTGAATGCTCAAATCATGGCAAAATAAAGGATGGTGTTTGTGAGTGTACCTATGAAGAGGGATGGAAAGGTGAACTATGTGATATTCCAGGCTGCCCTGGCCTATTTGGACTTGACTGTAGTGACCGTGGTGAATGCAATAGTGCAATCCCCGAGTGCAGTTGCAGACCTGGTTGGCTAGGTATTGGATGTGAATTACCAGACTGTCCCGGTGAACCCGATTGTGCTGATAGAGGTTACTGCAATGCAATGTTTGATCCACCAATCTGTACGAACTGTTCTCAAGGTTGGATGGGTTCATCGTGTGAAGATCCCTGTGTTCATGGTATACAAGAACCAATGGACAGTGGTATCTGTTTATGTGATCCTGGTTGGGTTGGAGTAGGATGTGATGTTGAATGTTCATTCCATGGCAAAATAGTCAATGGTGCATGTGAGTGTGATGTTGGCTGGAGGGGCATCCATTGTGACATTGCAGGATGCCCTGGAAAAGAAATTGATTGTTCTGGACATGGGCAGTGTAACTCTGAAATTCATGAGTGCATCTGTGAAAATGGATGGACAGGTGATGGATGTGAAATTCCAGATTGCCCAGGACACCCAGATTGCTTCTCAAGGGGCTTTTGTAATGATACTGTTAATCCACCAGTCTGCACTAATTGTGACCAAGGATGGATGGGCCCAGACTGTAATGACCCCTGTACTCATGGCAGGCAAGTTCCAATGGACAGTGGCATCTGTGTCTGTGACTCATGTTTTTCTGGAAGAGGTTGCAACAGTGAATGCATGGAACATGGGGAATGCAGTAATGAGGAGTGTATTTGCACACCCGGTTGGCGAGGTGAGCTGTGTGAGATTCCAGGATGTCCAGGTGAACTTCAAGATTGTAGTAGCAATGGTGACTGCAACAGTGCCTTGCATTTGTGTTTTTGTTACCCAGGGTGGAAAGGTGATGCATGTGATATACCCGACTGTCCAGGTGATTGTAATGACCGTGGATATTGTAATGGTACTGGTCGATCTACACCACACTGTACAGACTGCAAACCAGGGTGGATGGGACTTGCATGTGAGGAGCCATGTGTACATGGAATTCAAAAACCAATGGACAGTGGATTCTGTTCGTGTGATGAATGTTACACTGGATATGGTTGTAATGTTGAGTGCTCTGGTAATGGAATATGCAATGAGGACAATGAATGCGAATGTACTACAGACCCTGGGAATTCGTGGTTTGGTCCGAAATGTGAAATGAAGGCCTGTCCTGGAGAGGACGCTTCGTGCAATGGTCATGGCGACTGCAACTCTGCATCCCAAAAATGTACATGCTATCCAGGATGGACTGGAGATGATTGTAGTATTGCGGACTGCCCAGGAACACCAAGCTGCTCAGGTAAGCAAATTCATAATGCCATTATTATACTGACTTTCGATAGCATAACAAATTACGAGTATAGTCGTACTTCATCACGTTTTTGTGTTCTTATGTAGTCAATTTCCTTTTGCTATGAAAATATTATTATTTGTGTATATTGTATATGGTATTCCATGAATACATTTTCATTTTCACCTTTGCAATGCATGAGATACGCAATAGTTTATGTCTTAACCATTCTAATCAAATATATAATGTTTAACTTATTAGATGTATTATTCAAATTACATAAGTAATTTTTTATCTTTGTTGCAGGTCATGGCCAGTGTGAATCAACTTACCCACGTAAGTGTAGATGCAGTAGTCAATGGGCTGGTGAAGTCTGTGATGTTCCATGTGTAAATGGTATCAACGATGGTGATGGCTGTGTTTGTGAACCTTGCTACACTGGCATTGGCTGTGATAAGATTTGTTCTGACAATGGAGACTGTGTGGATGGCACATGCCAGTGCCACTTTGACGCTGGATACAAGGGAGATGGTTGCCAAATTCCTGGTTGTCCTGGCTTTCCAATAGGCTGTTCAAACCATGGTTCATGTAATCTTGCAACATTTACATGTATATGTGATCCTGGATGGAAGGGAAATGGCTGTCATATTCCAGATTGCCCAGGTAATCCTGATTGCAATGGCAGAGGTGTTTGTCCATTAAACCAGGAAGAAGACAATCCGAGATGTGAATGTGACAGTGGCTGGATGGGAGATGGATGTGAAAACCCTTGTGTCCATGGTGTATCCGAAAGGTTTCCTAATGGAACATGGATTTGCAATTGTGAGCCATGCTACAATGGACTTGGTTGTGACTTACTATGTTCTAATCAACCAACCGCACAATGCATTAATGAAATATGTGAATGTGGATTTGGTGGTGGCCGAGGAGAATTCTGTGAAGTTGGAGGTTGTCCAGGTGATTTCGGACTAGACTGTTCTGGTCATGGCGAGTGTAATACGGCTACTGGTGTTTGTTACTGCAATTCAGGTTGGAAGGGGATTGGCTGTGAAGAGCCAGACTGTCCTGGAACCCCAGATTGTAACTATAGGGGAGTTTGTGATCCTTCCGATCCATCAATGTGTCGAAACTGCTCGATAGGCTGGATGGGTCCTGCGTGTGAAATACCATGTGTCTATGGTGAACAAATTCCAATGGACTCTGGTAACTGTTCCTGTGAACCATGCTACCATGGTTTGTCATGTGACACAGAATGTGGTGGAATTGGAAATTGTACAGGAGATGGACTATGTGAATGTCCATTTAGGGGAGGAAGAGGAGAGTTTTGTACAGATCCAGGATGTCCAGGTTATGGAGAAGATTGCACTGGTCATGGAACATGTATCCTTGGTAAATGTCTTTGTAACGAGGGTTGGTTGGGAGACGGCTGCCATATACCAGACTGTCCTGGGGACCCTAATTGCAATGACAGGGGTATTTGTTATACAGGCACGGAAAAGCCAGAATGTCGCGATTGTGAGTTAGGATGGATGGGACCAGCATGTGATGTTCCCTGTGGGCCTGATCATGGTTTACAAGACCCTCCTAACAGTGGTATCTGTAAATGTACTGATCCATGCTGGCACGGTGTAAGTTGTTTGGATATGTGTAATAACAAAGGAGACTGTATCAATGGAACATGCAACTGTGCAGATGGTACTGGCTTAAATGAAGGCTGGTGGGGAGAATTTTGCGAACAACGTAGTTGTCCTGGTATTGCCGAACCTTGCAGTGGGCATGGTTATTGTAACTCAGTAACATTTGTCTGTATCTGTAATAATGGATGGGAAGGCGAGGGCTGTCATATTCCAAACTGTCCTGGAGACCCTGACTGTAATGACAGAGGTGTCTGTGATGGCAGCCAAGATATTCCATTCTGTAGAGACTGTGAACCAGGTTGGATGGGAACTGCATGTGAACTACCCTGTATAAATGGTACAGCACAACTAGATAATACATGTGTTTGTGATGATTGTTTCACCGGAGCCGGATGCGACAAAGAGTGTAGTAGCCATGGCACTTGTGACGATGGTATATGTAATTGTGATGCCGCTTGGTGGGGTAAGTAATGTGTTTATATACTGAAAAGTAATATAATCATAGTTTAAATAATTATAGTCTTATGTGATTTACACTGGGTCCCCCTGGTAATGGAAAACTTTGGGTGTCAAGGTATACATGTTGACCAAAAATGTTCATCAACTTGGTACTAAGGGTAAATGACTTTCATAGGGACACTCAAATTATTTTAGCTTTAAGCTTTCGATATGTCTTGGTCGACGATATCCTCATCAGTCCTCATCATCTGGTGGTCAGCTGTAACTATGAAATGTGTTATTCTGATGAGGATCGTCGACCAAGACAGATTGAAAGCTCAATGCTTAAACCACTTAAACTGCTTACACTCTACAACTTGTGTAAGTTATTCATGTTGTGCCTTACCAAGAGGAAAATATCCCTGTCAAAATTGATCAAATCACTTTGTGGTAATGTATTACATAATTAGTGTACAAGGCATTGTGACTGTAATGTTAAGTCTAAACGCAGAACCTTTCTCCTACAGTAACGGTAGTATATATATTATCTCATTTGATCGTTGACGTCAAATTAACAAGCTATTAAGGATTAACTTTGGGGGTAATAGGCAACTGTATATTCAAAAAGAATTATGATATACGCCATGATATTTTGGCATTGTAGGAATAAGACGAGTATCCAGAGAAGAGAAATGTTTTCAGATTTACTCAATGTATGGTTATTAAAAGATTCATGATTGTGTCATTCATGTTATTCACAGATACATACTGCAATGTGAAAGGATGTCCAGGAGTTGGAGAAAGCTGCTCAGGGCATGGCCACTGTAACGTGAATGACCAAACGTGTTATTGTTATGCGGGATGGAAAGATGATGATTGTAATAGTCCCGATTGTCCAGGCACACCTGACTGCAGTGACAACGGTATGTAAATAATACTAGGGGATACATTGGCGTACTAGCATATGCTAGTACTCGAATGAAATTGTTGATATGCCTAGTGTATTTTCAGGATCGTCGACTGGAAGTGAATTTAGTAAAAGGCTGCATTGCAAATAACTGTGTAGTTTCAGACAGACAGATAGATAGATAGATAGATAGATGCAATGTATTTATCACTTTGTTGTATTTCAACATGTAGGTTATTGTAATGGTACATACACCCCACCAAAGTGTATCTGCAGTGATGGATGGATGGGTGAGAGATGTCATGTTCCATGTATCCATGGTAATCAATCCCCTCCAAACAGTGGGATCTGTAAGTGTGATCCCTGTTTCTCCGGCATTAGTTGTGACCAGGAATGTTATAATCACGGACAATGTATCGATGAAATTTGTGACTGTGAAACTGGTTATCAGGGTGACATGTGTCAGCTTTTAGACTGTCCAGGAGAACCGGATTGCTCTGAACACGGAACTTGTGTAAGAAGAGAGGGGAAGTCAGTGTGTATCTGTAGTGCAGGATTTGAGGGCGACGACTGCTCGATCATGGTTTGTCCTGGCAGTCCAGAATGCAATGACAGAGGTATGTCTCTTTAATATGTTGACAGAAAACTATATCATCAAATATATTGAGTGTTTCTCCGAATAAGAAGAAGGAAGATGTAATGTCCCAATATTATGTATGTATGTATGTATGTATGTATGTATGTATGTATGTATGTATGTATGTATGTTTGTTTGTTTGTTTGTTTGTTTGTTTGTTTGTTTGTTTGTTTGTTTGTTTGTTTGTTTGTTTGTTTGTTTGTTTGTTCTTGAGATGGTATTGGACGTCAAAATTGCAAACAGTGAAATCCGATTATAAAACTCACAGTGTAGATAGATCATATAAAAAGGACTTCTTTAAGTAAATGACGAGGTGACATGACACAATCACTGTTTGAATGTCACAACTGATACAACTGTTTGGTCTTTGATTCTAAAACCCTGATGTATCAAATGATTACTGTTTTGTAGGTACCTGTCAGCTTGTGGAAAACTCTCCCATGTGCACATGTGAACATGGTTTTGATGGTGATGCCTGTGAAAAATGCCTACCCCGTTATGCAGGGTCTGAGTGTGAACAATGTGTTGAAGGTTATATAGGCTGGAACACAAATTGTGGAATTTTCTGTCTGCATGGGTTTGCTACGGAAGTAGGTGGAGATGAGTGTGAATGTTATGCAGATGATTACAATGGATACTGGACTGGTGGAAGTTGCGATGAATGTATTGAAGGTTGGGGCCTGCCTGACTGTGTGGGATGTGGCGCCGGTGAGTACTTGCCTTTTGGTTATTTAAGTTAATGAGTTTAGAAATTATTTGCTCTTTCAATGGAAATTCGTGTACATGTGAATACATGATCAGATATGAATCTTGTACGGAGTAGATTATCGAAAATACATATTACATGTGTGCTTCAAAAGACTGTAGACCCTAGGTATGGTCTGTGCAAAACGGAAAAGTTCATTTGCCAGTTCTGTTTGCGGGATAATGTACATTTGTAATGCCAGTACTAATGACTATTACGACACTGTTCCTCTTCTGTGTTTGGTAGATTATGTTGGGTTAGGTCACTGTGACATTCGTTGTGAAGCCGGCCAAGGAAAATACCGTGACCCTCAAGATGGGGAGGGTGGCAAGGAACCAGTCAAACCAGTACTACAGTGTGCACAGCCCGAAGGAGGTAACTCAACAGGATATATCGCTTGGTTTGGATATGACAATGAAAATGAACACAATGTCTACATACCGATCGGGGATGACAATAGATTTGAGGATAATGAGCATGGTCGAAGCATAGCGTACGAAAACATGGGCCAACCCTCCAAGTTCCAGCCTGGTGAGAAGAGAAATATATTCTTCATCAGGTATTGCAATGTTTTTATTGTCTATAGAACAATGGAAAGTATTCAATCACTTTGCCGAAGCATTCTGTAAATGAACATCTGTACGAGATTTTTTAATTTGTTTATAATGTTTTTTGAATTTTCTTTGTAGTTTTCTTGGCATTAGTTGAAGTAAGAATATTATGGTATATGTTATAAAACAGTTCTAATACCAACAAGGCTTCAGATCTAAATGCTTTATGAATTTAAACGGCACTTCAGTAGCAGATCTCTGATCATAATCTTTATTGGGGCATAACGTATCTTTCCCATGGTTATTTATATTTGTATAGAATACCAGATGAAAGTAAAGAGTACACCTGGCACTTAGCCTATACTGCGTCAAACACAGTATACAGAATATCGGTGAAATACGACTACGAAGTCCCATGCACTGGAAACGAGTTAGAAGAACATGAAGTAAGACCTTTGTTTTGTTGCCATTCACCTGTACCATGTGGGGAGGGGGCGCTCACATTATTTGACGACCATATTGCATAATTTTACTGTATGAAAATATCGCATGTATAAGGTGTAGTCATACAACTCGACCAAATATGACAACAGGTGTCATACAGTTGAACTTTGTCAGTTTTCACCAAATGCTACTTTTCACTGTAATGAAATTAAACGTGATATCATATTTTCCAGATTGACAATTCTTGTAAAACATTGATCAATTCTTATTCTTCCCATGTCTTATCAAGATAACGACATTGCTAGCCTAGTATGACTTTTGTTATACATAGATGACGGTCTCACTCTACAGGTTAAATTATTCTTGCATACAACCCCACTGTAAAACACCTATGTTCAGTTGGAATGGATCAATTTCATAGATAGGAGTGAACTGTTAACAGAGCATGGAATTACTAAATGCAATCTACCACCCTATTACCGATTTTGTTTATTGTATTCATAAACACCCAAACTGTTACAGACACATGACGTTGGTATATCACATATTTTCATGTAATCCCAATGTCAAACCATTCATACATACATACACACATAACAATATAGTTCTCAAAGTAATTAGAATACTTACTCATCATTGAATATTTGTAAAGACCTACGATTGTTGTAAGATATATACTTGCTACAACGATTGGTAAATGTATTTACAACAAAAGAAAAATGTTACTCCTTTACTCGGTGTTATTGTTTTTTTGAAAACCAACACATGCGCAGTAATAGTGGATTTAGTAATGGACTTGATAATAACAGGGAATGCAATACATATTCCTTCCTCAGACATTCGTAAATGCATCAGATCCAGGGTACTGCGAATGTTACCATGGCTACTGGGGACCAGCCTGTGAAAATGACTGTGTAGGTGGAGCAAGTAATCCTTGCTATGGCAGAGGCCAATGTAATACTACAACTGGGGAATGTAATTGTGATGTTAACTTTCTGACTGGTAGCGACTGTACATTGTGTGCTGGTGGCTGGATGGGAGCTGATTGCTCAGTAGCCTACCCAAATGTGACAAATGTTAAGGATGGTTTGTATCTAGCGAGTACTTTTGGCTCTGGGCATTTTACTACATGCGACGGTGCAACCTTTCATTTCTATGGTCGAGGGGAGTATCATCTCTTCAGTAATACTGAGATAGAGGTGCAAGTTCGTATGGTACAGTGCAACATAGAAAGCATAGGAAGCTGTATCAATGCTGTAGCCTTCAAGATTGGTGCTAGATCAGTAACAGTCCATGGTGGATATACAGATGACAATTTAGGAGGCGTTGCCTGGATCGATGGGATAGAGTCATTTGACAACGGGGAACATATCGGCTCTGGGTACTATTTCACAAGACTCTCTGTAGATCATTACAGGTGCTTCAGTGATTTCTTCTTTCTCGATATATATATACGTGGTAGGTATATTGATCTTCGTTTGAAAGTCGGTACCACAAAATGTAGTGCTTCAACTGGACTACTAAGCTCTTGTGATGGCAACCCAACCAATGAGTTTGTAACCAAAGATGGGCAACAACTCACCGCTGATATATCAGGAACCCTTGACCAAAGAAGTATACATGAGACATACGGACCATCATGGTATGTTACGTCATCAGTCAGTCTCTTCATTTACGACTATGGTTTGTATAAGGAAGAAAGAAATGTAACAGCTTCTGATTCAGGTTATGCTCTTTGCTTTGATGACAGCCACACCTACACCGATGAGTTGTTTACATTTTCGGATGCTGATGTTACGATCGAGTTCATGTTTCAGATTGATACTGGAAACAACTACTGTGGTACGATATTCTCATATACGAAAACAGACACTTTCTCAGTGACTTACTGCCAGGGTTATTTCCTGTTTGAATATGCTTCAAAATCTGTTGAAGTGATGATAAGTGTGGACAACAACATTTGGTACCAGATGTCATTGGTTTGGCAATACAGCAATGAACAGTTGAAAATATATGTTTTTGACCCTGAAGATGCTTTACAAAGTGAAATACTAGATTATGAAGGTTATGGTAACATATTCCAACCTGGTGGCGTTCTAACATTAGGACAATGGAATCCTCCCGCTGATGCCGTCACTGATCGTAAACACAAAGGGTTCATTGGAAAAATCGACGAATTTGTGATATGGAAGAGAAGATTTGAACTGTCATCTCTACGAAATCGTAGAGGACAATTCCTTGACTATAACACCAATAATCTTGCCAGTCTTTGGCGCCTAAATGAAGGTCAGGGGTTACAGACTGTGGATTCTGTATCTGTAGGTGATCTGCACATGGTACCAGAACCATGGAGACATCCTAAATGGGCATATTCCACTGTCAAAGTTAAACGACCAGCATCATATTCCGTACTACCCGAGTACAAAGGCGTTTTCTGGACATCAGAAAATCAGACAATAATAGAAGAGTATTGTCATAAATTGATACATGACCCTGCCCTTACGGTCAATTGTGGATCCCTCCGGATAGCAGATTTCTATTACCTAACTTGCGTCAAAGATGTTGCAAACAATAACGACCTTATGAGAGCAATGGAGATTGTGTTGGCATACTCCGATCAATGTCAATTTCTCAATCAACTCAATGAATGGCCAGCAAAACCGTTTTGTAACCATTTTAGTGGGCGACATTTCCCAAATTGGATAGGACAGAATTGCAACATACCTTGTGTTTCCGGTACATCTGAAGGTGATGTGACAGAATCATGTATCTGTTACCATGGCTTCTGGGGTAGTAATTGTGAAGAGCAGTGTCCTGGAAGTGCTTTCAAACCATGTTTTGATAATGGAATTTGTGGTGTCGACAATGGAATCTGTGAATGCCCAAGCAGCTATAGCCAAAGTTCCAACTGTTCAACATGTGAGGCAAATTGGCAGGGGGAAAACTGCATTTCAGCTGTAGCTGATATCAACCCATCATCAGCATATGCAGTGTGCAGCGTGTTCAGCTATTCACATTTTACAATGTTTGATGGATCTACATATGACATTCATGCAGTTGGTGAATTCGTTTTGGTAGAATCACAGACAATTTCTGTGTATGCTCGACAAGTTCCCTGTGGTGGAGAAAACACTTGTATAAATCAAATTTGGATAAAAACTACAGATGCAAACCTGACACTACATGCACCGTATGATGACAGTAGTTATGAAGTAATATCTCTCAATGAAGAAGAAATATTATTTGACAAGAACTTGCAAATTGATGATACCACTCTTTTAACAAGAACATCAACTAAGAACTATGTATATACACAAAGGGGATCATGTAATATGACAATAGAAGTAGATTCTCGATTCATCAGCTTGCAAATTACAATACATACAACCAGTTGTGATGATGCCAAAGGAACTCTGTGTGGAAGCTGTGATGGTGATAGAGATAATGATTTTCAGACCGGTCTTGGTGTATACATCGATCACGCAGACATTACATATGATGACATCAATGGAGCCTTTGCTGAGTTCTGTAAGATTCCTGATACAGCAGATACGGCTTTCAGATATGTGTATGGCAAACATATGGAAGACCGAGAAATCACGCCAGGTGGCTATAGCCTCCACTTCGACCACACGCATTGTGAGACTTCGTCTCTCATCAACACACTTAAAGAAACTGATGATGTCACAATTGAATTCCTAGTGAGGGCGTCAGATCCATCCACCAAGGGGGGAACCCTTTTGTCGTATGCAAATATTCATCGATTTGCAATAACTAATGACAATACACTAAAACTTCACTATGATGAAAATAGCATAAATACAGGTATCGCCACTGACATTGCAGCATGGATACATATATCATTTGTGTACTTCAGAGCAACTGGGCATTGTACATTGTATTATTTCAACAACTTAGGACAAATCAGTGGCTACAGCTATACAGTAATGACAGGATTGTTCATACCAGGGGGTACAATGGCAATAGGAATATGGCAACCTGGATTTGGAGGACAACCCCCCAAGTCACACTTTGCTGGAGAGATTGATGAAATACGTATTTGGCGACGATCCTTCGAGTATACTGGAATCAGGCAAAATTATGGGATGAATGTTCAACCAGGACTATCAAGTTTAAGTGGACTTTGGAAGTTTGCTGAAGGCCGTGGGGAAAAAGTAGTTGACATGGTTTTTGGTCATGATATCACCATCCCAAAGAATAAAGGTGCACAGTGGTATCTGTCTAATGCCCCAGTACTGTCAAATGGACCAAAGCGGGACTACCACTTTACTGCGTCCTTGTTCACAAGTGATGCAAGCAGGAGACAGGCTGAAGCAAAATGCAAGCAAACAATCTTTGATGGTGCACTATATTCTGGTTGTTCATCACTGGGTCTGTCGTTGGCCCAGTTCTATCAGGAGACATGTTTTATTGATATTGCCTATCGACGCAATATAAATGCATATAAACTGTCAACAGAGTCATACTCCAGGTATTGTGAAGCCACACTTGAATTACCATATTCTCCAATCGATCCATGCAAAAATGACACCACGGCTCCTGGCTGTGGTCTTGAATGTGTCTTTGGAACACCCGACCTTGAAAAAGATAAGTGTATATGTGATAAAGGTTTCTGGGGTGAATCATGTGTTGATATCTGTCCTGGAGGAACCCAGACACCCTGTAATGGTCATGGAATGTGCATGTCTGAATCCGGAACATGTAGATGTGATGTAGGATGGGCAGATGACACAAACTGCACTGCGTGTGCATCTGGATGGACTGGTGAACTTTGTACAATCAATACTGATACAGGCGGAGCTCGAGAGGAGCAAATATGTAGTGTATTTGGTCAAGGACATTTCAATACATTTGATGGTGCTCGCTTTGATTTCAAGGAGATTGGTGAATATCACTTAGTGAAAACCATTGACAATACGTTTTCTCTGCAAATGAGAAATATACCATGTTACACAGACTCGGCCTGTATCAGTGCTATAGGATTGAAATTCAATGATGAGAAAATTGTCCTAAGAGCAGGCTACACTAGTAATAGCAGGTTATTCCTTTGGGCTGATGGAACAAGGATAGACTATCATGATAAAACACATAGGATGAGCAACTTTGTCTTCAGCCATATAGCAAATGACGAATACTTAATACAGGGTACAACAATTGATCTTCAAGTTAATGTCCGCGTGGTTGATAGATACCTCAGCATTACAACAAAGATGATGGAGGGCCTGTGTACAGGCAACCAAACTATATGTGGTTCATGTGATGGTAACATAACCAATGACGTCACAGACATCAGCATTGCTATTGACACTGGTATTTGGAATGTTGAAGAAGAAATCAGTCTCTTTGGGCCAATATATGTCAACTCTGACTATGGCGAAAGACCAGTACCAACCGGTGCAGGCTATTCCTTGCTTCTTGATGAGACTTACATAGTATCAGATATGCTAACAGAAATATTTGATGGGAGTACAGATATCACTATTGAATTCCTCGTAAAGCTAGAACATGATGGTGTCATCTTTTCATATAGTTCGAAAACATCATTTACTCTTGTGAGTGCAGGTACATTAACTATTCATATTGACAATTTGTTCTTTGACACTGGGCTTTCCTGTGAAATTGGCTCATGGAACCATATATCTGTAGTATGGAAGCGGGCTATTGATTACGTATACATCTACATAATATCGTCAGATGGCACTGTACAGTATTATCCTATTTATATCTCCCAATCAGTGGTTGTATTTGATATCGATGGAACAATCAGTCTCGGAGCATGGCAACCATCCCATGATGATACTGTTACACAACCAACTTATGAAAACTTCAAAGGAGAAATTGATGAGCTTAGGATTTGGACTAAAGCACTTTCAGCCATTGAAATTGAACAGAATCGGCAAAATAACCTACAACCAGATACCGTTGGATTGGTAGCACTGTGGAAGTGCAATGAGGGACAGGGTGATGTCATCTATGATTTGATAGGAACTGCTCATTTCTACTTTGTTCAACAGAGCTGGAACATACACTTTCCAAAGTGGAAATTTTCTTATGCAGTGATACATCGTGTTGTTGTGAAATACACCTTTATTTTCAGTACCACTGATGAAGAGGACTTAGTCTACAACCACTGCACAAATGTAATTAGAACATCATCTATGTCAAGTTTATGTAATGGGCTAAGCACAAGTACATTCGATTTCTACTTCAGATCATGTGTTTTCGATATGGGGTGGACTGGGGACCGTTATGGATCACTGGCTGTGACGCTATCATTGTCAGATTACTGCTATGTTTCTCAAAAACTATCGGAATGGCCAGGGAAATCCCTCTGCAATGCATATACAAGTGTGTCATTTCCTATCTGGTCTGGCAGTGACTGTAATACACCATGCTATTTCTCAGGACAATTGGTAGAAGGAGATTGTGAATGTGCTATTGGATATTGGGGAGCAAACTGTAATTCTATCTGTCGTGGGGGACCTGTTACTCCATGCAATAACCATGGGACTTGTAAACTTGGATCTGGAGACTGTGAATGTGAAGACAATTGGAAGGGCAGTGCAGACTGCTCTGTTTGTACAACTGGTTGGACAGGAAGTGATTGTTCTTTACCAGTAGCACAAGTCAATCCAACAAACACTATAAGTCATTGCTTCATTTCAAGCAGTGGTTTCTTCAGCCTTTTTGATGGAGCGAGCATCAACTTTAAAGAGAGTGGAGAATATTTGGTGTATGAGGAAGATGGAGGTGGCCTAATGGTAAATGTGTTACAAACTAGCTGCAATAATCTTGAAGTGTGTACCGTAGCTGTTGCTGTTAAGACTAGTAGTTTTGTCTTTGTCATTGACGCTTCTTCTGGAGTGGATTTTGAGCCTACAGTCTGGATGAATGACGAAATGGTTGACTTCGAGGAAAAAACTCTTGAACTGTCGTCTGATTATCAATTGGCCAGACAGTCACTAGAAATATTTGAAATAATCGGACCAAATGGCTTTCTTTTGAAACTTGTCATGGGAGGAGTCTACTTCAATCTAAATTTGGATGTGGCCAAATCGAAATGCGGAACCTCAGCTGGTGTATGCGGTCCTTGCGTTAAAAAGGAAGATGCTTGTAATGACGATGATGACCTGTGCTTCATGAAATATCTTGGGCTTGCAGAGTATTCACGTCGGAAAACCATATCATATGAACTTATATTCCAATATTGCAGCGGCTGGCAAGTAAAACCTGTTGACACCCTGTTAACGTTAACCCTCAGGAATATGACAGCTGGCTATGGACTCCGATTTGATAATTCAGGCTTAGTCTCTCTTCCATTACCAGGATATCTGCTAGAATCTCCGCACCTAACATTGCAAATCTACACAAGGGTAACACTTGCAGCAGGAACCATTTTCTCGTATACAAAACAGTCAACGTTTTCATTATCAATAGCAAACCAACATTTCTGCCTACATTTTGGAAGTATGGTAATTGTGACTGATGTAGTCGTGCCAATCGATATATGGATACAAATATCACTTGTCTACTACACAGCCTCTGGACGAATAGAATTCTACTGCATCGATCCGTTTGGTAGAGTTTACTACAGATACTATATCATAGGAACTGGAGTGTTTTCCCCTGATGGCTCTTTGGGTCTTGGAACATGGCAACTCCCACCAGATGGGCTAGGACAAGGCCCACCAGGATATTTTGCTGGGGACATTGATGGACTCATTATATGGCAGAGAAGATTGAAATCCGTTGATATTGTTTTGACTTGGAGACTAAAACTAACTAGATATGAACCTAGAGTGGCAATGCTGTGGAACTTTGACAGGGGATCTGGCAAGACGGCCTATGATCTTGTATCCTACATTGACTTTATTTTCCCTGTATCCAATCTTGGACCAAAGTGGTGTCTATCCGGTGCACAACATACAACAGTTATAAACATTAAACGCCAAACCACAGTGGTAGTATTCCCAAGTCCGACACTCGAGATTGAAGCCAGACAAATTTGTAACAGGTTAATATTCAGTGGTACACTGAATGCTAGATGTGGAGGTTTAACAGTCTCTGCATCATATTACTTCATTCTGTGTCTAACTGATATAGCCATGTCAGGAAATCTCAACCAAAGTATGGATGCTGTATTGTCTTTCTCAGTACAGTGTGAGAAAACACTGAATCTACCATCTTCACCATCACAAGAACTGTGTAACGAGTTTCCAGACAGATTGTTCCCTATATATGGTGGAAAAAATTGTCAAAAGAAATGTTATTTCGGAACATTCGTTGAAGGACAATGCATTTGCCATAAAGGCTACTGGGGACCAGAATGCAACAAGGTCTGCCCAGGTGGTGGCCCACAACGTCCTTGCAATGACAATGGGAAGTGTGATGCTCAGATAGGGAAATGTATTTGTAATAAGCAATGGCAAGGTAATGGAGTGTGTGGATCGTGTACTACAGGCTGGACTGGTGGTGACTGCTCTATTGTAATACCTCAACTTCCACCAAACCACCCAGTTGTGTGCACTGCAAGATCCGGGGCATTTATAAACTTCCACGACCGAGCCTTTGATTTCCATGTGGCTGAAGTTATCCAACTCCTCAAAGCAGAAGGAACAGAAATTCAGGTATGTATGGGCTATCATCAGAAAAACCCTCATTATTTGTTGGACAGTTTATATAAACATCAATAACATAATGTGAATTCAGTCATCTTTATCTACATATTTGGTTAACTTCAACCATAATCTGTTGATGTCTGATATCACAACATGCTTGGTATGACGTTTACTTTAAACGAATACCACAATCAAGTCAATTTTAAAACTATTAAACATTACATTGTTATCTATTGTTTAAAATATGTTCTATTGTTTTGTCATGTTATTCCAGCACTGAGTCATGTGACCAACCCAAAACATCAATTCCACACTTGTGGACGAAAGCTTCAGTTTTGCTTTCACTAAATTAATGATCAACTGTGTGTAGTTTCAAATGTTTCAAATGTTTAAGTTCTATGTTAATACAGTAACCTACACAGACGAGCTTGCATCAATAAAATATGTTTCATTTTCTGATCTGCTTTGTTATATGTACTGGTATCCATGTTTTTGTATAAAAAATATACATTTAAATAGCATAGAATGTGTGTTATGATATATATTTCCTTCTTTCTATGTAGATAAATCAAATTGTCTGCCGTGAAGATGATATCTGCATCGATGCTGTCGGTATAGATTTTTATGACAATTATCTCACAATTCACCACAACGGAAATGGCAAATCAACATCATACCTGAACTATGATCAAGCTAGCCTCTATCTACCAAGGTCAATTCATGCTGGTGGTAAAACTCTGACAGCGACAATGTTCGGTCCAAGCTTCTACTTGATCTCCATTCCTGAAATTGGATGTATCCTCCAGTTGACTGTCATGTCTTCACGAATGATAGTTAATCTAGAAATATCATCAGACTTTTGTTGTGAATCCTATATATTAGGCATTTGTGGACCATGTGATCCTGAAGGCACCTGTGGTGTATCCCGAAAACGTCGATCAGTTGATGGAATCAATGCTGGTAACACAACAGAACCGGTACCAATCGTCATTGAAGACGTAGATAACCAGGAAATCGTTAACGAGAAGTGTGAAATGGCTATTGTAAGTCCAGGCATGTTTAGAGAGGACAACACAACTGGTTTTAATCCAAATATTGAGACTGGTGCTGGACACTGCATTTTCTTGAACCAAACCCATTTGGGAACAGACATAATATATCTTTTCAGTGGGAGGTACACAACTATTGAATTTCTTATCAAAACATGTGATCCAGTCACCTGCGGAGGAACCATTTTCTCTTACAGTGGATCGAGTACGTTTTTCATCACAAATGAATTTGGTCAGCTGACCCTTCATTTTGGAGACCATAATCTTACAACAAGTATCTCTCTGGAAATTGATGTTTGGAATCAGATTTCCTTGGTATGGGACCATTCCTTGAATGAACTAAACATCTACGTTTTCGACATTTCTGGTACAGTACGAAGGCAGATATTGTCCTTTGCAGGAGATATATTTGAGCCAGGTGGAACGATGTATCTAGGAAAATGGCAACCATCCCCAGATGGTCTTGGCTTTGAACCTGAAGGATCATTTATTGGTTACATCGATGAGCTCAGGATATGGAGAAGGTAGGTTTATGAAATACGAAAGGCTGATAAGCATGGACAGTTACATCACTAGTTAAGCTATTTTTTCCACTTTATGTAATGATCGTGTACGAATTGACCGCTATCAAACAATACAATACAATACAATACAATACAATACAATACAATACAATACAATACAATACAATACAATACAATACAATACAACTTTATTGATTCTTGTCAGGAAATTATAGTGTCTGCCATAAAAACAAAAACAATTTAAAACGAGTAGATAAAAACGATGACATTTACATTGGCAATGTCAAATTTGATGACAATCATTATATATCGTTTCTTTTAATAATATCAATGATTTATTGCCAAATAAGATTTATGATATAGATAGTTGGTAATAATTTATCGCAGTTTCTGATTAAGCTCGTCGTCCTAAATGCCACACATCAGAGACATCGGAAACTATAGTATTCTTACCTGACTAGTTATTGTGCTTTTTCCTTGTTTAGATATTTTGACAACTTTGAAGTACAAGCAAACTGGAATGTCAACATACAACCCGATGCCGAAGATCTCATTGCTCTTTGGAAATTTAATGATGGGGAAGGTATATTTACTGATTATCTTTTACTATTACATATTTAGTAACCAGGTTAGGAGCATCAACATATAATACAAAGAAGTCCAACGGTCAACGTGAGATACAACAGGTGTAGCAATGTAATACGAAATAGTTGAATTCCAAACTATGTGCAACAGTACCCTTCAACTACATTAACTTACTGTATTGAAAAGTAGTCTTGCGTTAGTAAACAAGTTCGTATTAGGACACGGGGAGGGGTGGGGTGGAAGTTTTAAATTACACAGATGGCGTAAGGTTGCTTTACTGCAAACACTGTCTGCAAATTTGTTTTGATATATTTTTATCACACTCGAACAATACACAATTTATATAGCAAATCAACCTTTGTAATATGTATATTACACACCGTCAGTAGTTATGGTATGAAACCTTCGCAATTCACTAATCTATTTACTTTCTTGATCATGAATGTTTCACTAAGTGATGAGAAACAATAGCCTTCTTTTTCTCATATTACTTTCAGCTGACGTACTCTATGATTCAGTTGCAAGCTTACCATTATATTTGAGGCCTTCGCCAGCAACAGTAAAAACACCAGATTTGAAATATTCGGATGCTCCAGTACCAGTGCCATCTTCTGGAAGGGAAGCTACAACAACTCCAACGGATGACAATCACTGGGCATATGGTTACTGCAATGACACGTTCTACAAGGGACCACTATATGAGTAAGTCGACCACAGAACACCTCTTTAGTCCTTGACACACACACACACACACACACACACACACACACACACACACACACACACACACACACACACACACACACACACACACACACACGAAGCAGTTTCCATACAATAAACAGTTAAGTGTTTCTGGCCAAGACCTTTCGCCCTGGCTTTGCTGAGCTGCCTCAGTAGGCCGAATCCATCATACGAGATATCGCTTGTGTCCAATCACGTGACAAATTAGTAATCATTTACATATATATAACACAAAGAATGACATTCAGGAGTCATACCATTTGACTGCGATTCACGCATAACAATGGACACCACAGGACTGCTTATTGACTGATGATCAATGTCTAATCATCACTGATGTCGTCTGATTATCACTGTTAAGCATGAAACACAATGTTACGCCTCCACCGTGTTTTACTAAGTATTGTGTTATTTGTACATGTAATATATTAAATACTGTTTACTCCAGTATAGAGATTTTACCTATACTGAGTTATATGTTATATAGTAGACATAGTCAATCGAATTATTCATTCTTCGTTTGGAAATCTAAAATTGGTTATGTATGACTGTGATTTGGAATAATATTTACATAAATCGGGAAAATATGCAATTTTGTTGTCGTTATCAAATTGCCTCTATTCAATAGTAATTTAGATACAATTGGAAATTGTTGTATTTATAGTCAGGCTATTAGTTCTGCACCATGGCAACGTTAGTTATTGTCAATCCTGTGCCCAGAATGCTGGTTGATATTCAATGTTGTACATCAAATATATTGGGTCGGTGTGTCGAAATTTAGTCCAAATACATTCTGGTTATATTAATCATGAACTATTTTGTTTTTGCAGGGAGTGTCGTACTCTGGGTGACAACGTGTTAGGCAATTACTACGATAACTGTGTCAAAGAAGTAATTTCAACCAATAGCACAGAAGCAGCCATGGAACTTGCAATTGATCTCGCAACATTTTGTCAAATAATGCTTGAATTACCACAATCTCCAGCTCAACCACTCTGCAATTCATTTGGTGATCAAGACTTTCCGGGATGGATTGGCGATAGCTGTAGCATATCCTGTCAGTTTGGATACAGTGACCCAGATGAACCTAATAACTGTCTTTGTTTAACTGGCTTCTGGGGTCAGTCATGTGACAATGTTTGCCCAGGTGGAGCAGATAATCCATGTAATACGGTCGGACAGTGTCTTGTTGAAACTGGCCAGTGTGTCTGTCCAGATAATTGGCAAGGAAATGAAAATTGTACCGTATGCAGTGCGGGATGGATCGGCCATGACTGCTCACTTGCTAGCATTTTTACCTCTGTGAAGATCCGAGTGAGCATTCGTGTGTCCTATATCCTTGGAATATCACAGATAACAACTTTCAGTGGTATCAGCTTTGTACACTATTCGGTTGGAGAATACTATTTGCTTAGAGTACTAAACAACAGATTGGTTATCCAGGTAAAGTTTGTGAGATGCTATGATCTCTACTCCTGCGTGAAATATCTTGGTGTTAGGTTTGGTGACTCTGCAAATGGTTTTGTGCGTATTACATTTAGGGCTTCATCACGAGTTGGCAGCCATCCAGTAATAATCATCAATGGAAGAGAAACCGTAATAGACACGCGAATAGAGTATGGATTGTCTGGGTACATACTTGAGAGGCTGTCATATGATGAAATATTGCTTCTTGGACCAAGTGACTTCAGACTAATAATAAGAACATCCGGAAAATATCTTACTCTGGATACAAAGATCCCGGATACACTTTGCTCAATTTCATCTGGAGTTTTAGTTGGCAGTTGCTGTAACAACATCACCGAAACCTCTGGCATATCCATCATACAACCTGATAATCCATCACTTGGTCTATGTAGTCAGGTATTTGATGAGCAAAAGCCTTCACCATTGTTGAGCACACCCTATGAGTTCCAGTCGAGTGTAAACTACAATGACAGTTGCACTTCCGATGAAAACAATGATGATTTGTCACAGGAAGACTTATCTTCGTATCTGGAGCATTGGCGAGTGGACATTTGTGATTCGGTTATTGACTACCCGAATGATGAGGCAGCTTTGCAAACAACTGCTGGACAATGCTTGAGATTTTATCAAACATCAATCAGTCCCAGACATCATGGCTTTTACTTAACCACTGCAAAACATATCACTATTGATATGAGAGTTAAATGTTCACACCCATTACGTCACTGTGGGACTTTGTTCTCCTACACCAACGATAAGACTTTTGCACTCATTATCGAGGACTACATCCTGATTTTGTATGATGGCGCTGTCTATCACACAACCCTGAAAATTGAAATTGGAAATTGGAACAAACTGGTTTTAGTATACGATGCCCAAAGCGAAAAGCTGAACCTCTATTGTTTCACTTCCCTTGGAAAGATAAAGCGACAAGAGCTACATCTTATTATCAATATATTCAACTCAGTCGGTTCCTTTGCTATTGGTCAATGGCAAGTACAACCAGATGGAAATTCTCATATTCCATTTCCAAACTTTAATGGAGATATAGACGATTTCAGAGTCTGGAACAGAACTTTTGATCCTGTTGCAGTTCAAGACATGTGGAACAGTAATCTACCGCCAGGTACTAAAAATCTGTATCACTATTGGCCATTAGATGAAGGTGAAGGTGACAAAACACACGATCTCATTGATGAAAATATTCTTCAGCTACCAACGGACCCATGGCCAACACCAACTTGGTTACCATCTGATCTACCCCTTCAAGATCGTATTTTACCAGAACCACTCGAAGTGATCTTTCAAGACAAAGATTTGGAAACCATAGCAACAGAAAAATGCATTTCGTTGATAAGATGGCCTCCCTTGTCTGACAACTGTACAGAATTGGGGAAAGCTATTTCGGATTCATATTTTACTTCCTGCTTAAAGGTTGTTGCTGCAACTCAGAATATTACATTTGCATATGAAGTAGCTTTCACATTTTCTGATACCTGCCAATCAGTTCTAAATCTTACCTACTGGCCAGCATTACCATTTTGCAAGGAGGTACCAAATATGAGAAGAGGCACCGAGTGTAAAAATGGATGTGTGTTTGGATACACATCACCCTTAGGAGACTGTACTTGTTATCCAGGATTCTATGGAGAAGAGTGCTCGTCTGCATGCCCAGGAGATTCGATAAACCCTTGCCACAATCATGGAATCTGCAAAGGACCATACTGTGAATGTGATATCAACTGGTTTGGGTCATATGACTGTGGTACATGTGGACACGGTTGGTTTGGAAGTGACTGCACCATTGCTGTCAACATAATTCCCCACAGTGTATACATTCAGCGACTTTATTTTGTAGCTACTGTCTCATCCTATACAAGATACACTAACTTCGATGGAGTCAGCTTCTACTTTGGTAGCACAGGTGATTTCTATCTACTGAGACTGGGTGCGGATATTCGTATCCAAATAAGACAAGTACCTTGCTACTACAAATCGACTTGTGTGAATTCCATTGCCTTAAGGATCTCCAGTACGTCTGTCGTAATTATATCACCACTTGGAGCTGATGCAGCACCAGGGCTATGGGTGAACATGAGAAAAACCTTGTTGCAAGACACAACAACCTATATTGGCTCAACTGGCTGGTTTATCGTCACAGTATCACAGTATCAATGGGAACTACACAGCTATGAAAGTAATGCATTAGTAGTGGTTATTCGCTTTGTTGGCAACTATCTGCAAGTTAACATTAGAGCTGGGAAAGTCTTATGTGAAACATCATCTGGCCTACTAGGGAATTGTAACAACAATGTAGATGATGACCTTACACCTATAAATGGCACTATACCTTTGAACAGTACATCACAGCATAACATAAACGGCGACTTAAACGACAAGTGGAAGGTTCCTGAAAGCGAAAGTCTTTTTGATGACATACATACATGGAATGAAACCAGCACTGGGGGCGTTTATTCACTTTACTTTGATGGTACCAGTGGCATGACAAATCCTTTGATGTATTCATTTTCAGAAACTGTGTTAAACACGGATATAACAATTGAATTCCTCGTCAAGCCAACAATTATTGGTGGAGTCATGATATCATATGGATTAGAGTACACATTTGCAGTGACAAATGATATAACTATAAAGATATACCATAGAAGTCAAGTTTTCGATACCCAGATTGTCAACGTCATTGGTGAATGGAACCACCTTGTCCTGATTATACACCAAGATAAGAAAAATCTAGAATTTATTCATAGAGACCATATCGGACGAACCAGTCGATGCCAATTTCCTATTGATGGATCTGAAATACTTTTCGCTGATGGAGTGCTAGCTATTGGACATTGGCAAGCTGCCCCACTATCTGGAATTGGCTATATTAACACAACATTCACAGGTGAAATTGATGAGCTAAGGATATGGAACCGATCAGTGACACCAGCCTTTTTAGACCAATCTGTTGGACTGAATGTGCAACAACGTGACCATCAGGCAGAGTTGTCCGGACTATATAAGTTCAATACAGGTAGAGATAGAAGTGGAAGGGACTTGCAGAATGACAATGACTTCATATTACCTAGCCGACCATGGAAACATCCGACATGGAAGCATTCTGATGCCAAAATCCCTCTCATAATACAAGAACCGTTTGAGAAACGTACTCAAAATGATACACTGCATATGTTATCTTTATCTCTCTGTGCTATTATCAATTCCACAAATGGAATTGCTGAACATTGTAAAAATGTATCACGGTCAACAGTTGAATTTTACTTTATGACATGCATTACTGTTGTGACAACAAATGAAGACATCAATGCAGCCTTCGGTGTGCTGATGACCTTTAGTGATTATTGCATGACCTATGAAGACTTAGATTACTCCCCATTGCAAAGTATCTGTATGGACCTAATTGAATACAACCCACCTGAATGGTTCCTTCAGTTCTGTTCTGACTGTTTGTTTGGTGTTCCAACAGCTGTCAATACTTGCCAATGTGAAAGTGGTTTTTGGGATAGCGATTGCTCTCAAGTCTGCCCTGGTGGCCAGTCTACTCCTTGCCACAATCATGGAAAGTGTGTTTCTAATGGACTGTGCGTCTGTGAAGTAAATTGGAATGGTAACACGGATTGCCAATTGTGTGGACAAGGCTGGACTGGTGGGGACTGTAGCATTGTTGTAGGAGATATCACACCAACTACACCTTCAGTCACCCGTGTCTTTGGAAGTGTAAATATTCGTGGGAAGGTCACCACTATTGGTGGCATCTCTTTCTACATTTCGACACCTGGGTGGTTTATCCTCATTAAGACTGTGGTACATAGCTTCTCACTCAATGTACGATATTCAACATGCATTCACCATGGCGACTTCACAATAGGTTTCGACACGATTAGATTACAGTATGGAACCAAAGAGTTGGCCATTCGAGCATCTTTATATTCCAAAACTGATCTTGAACCATACTTCTGGTTAAATGCAAAACGGATCTATGTCAATCATGAGACTTACATCAACGAGGACTTCCAGATTATTCGCATAGGAATCAATCGTTTTCGACTAAGGATTACCAGTCTTGACATAAACATCTATATTACTGGGTATTACCAACACTTAGCAATAAACACTGAAGTTCACAAGGACACATGTTTATCACAGGAGTACACAGGCATGTTGACATCTTGTGACACCCTTGAAGAACTAAAAGATCTATACTGCTTATCTTCCTCATTAAACAATACAGATGACTGTCAAAACAACATCACACAATCTGCAATTGATAGATATGCAGACCTGTTCAGAGAAGCAGAACCACCACATTACAATCACTACGAAAGCTACCATCTTATTCTGCCGTTGACAGGATCTGGTTTTGCCATTTACTTCAGGGACAGTATTCTACTCAGCACAAGGGATATTTTACTTCCACAGAAGAGGTTTACTCTTGAGTTGTTAATACGAATGGACATTGGCAGTGGTACTATTCTATCGATGGCAGCAGACACAGTACTTGCTTTATTGGTACAAGAAACCATCATCTATGTTCAATATGATACTGAAGTATTCAACACTGGCCTCACCATAGAAATTGAAAAGTGGAACCAAATAAGTATTCAATGGACACAGACAACTCGAATTCTTGAAGTGTACGTTTTTGATATGTATGGAAGAGCAAAAGTAAGAGCTTTGAAACTGTTAACAGCTGAATTTATACAACCTAGAAAAATTGCTCTTGGACAGTGGTTTTGCTTGAATGGAAATACAGTCCCCCAAGTCCCTCCCATTGCATTTGTGGGTGTCATTGATGAATTACGAATTTGGGATAGAGATCCAAATCCATCACTTATTACAGGAACATGGATGGATAATATCTTGGAAGACACTCCAAACTTGATTCATTTATGGAAGATGAATGATGGAGATGGTAAACTTGTAAAAGATATCAGGAATGGTATTGACCTATCCTTTCCATCATGGAATGAACCTAAGTGGCAGTTATCAGACTTAGATATGACCATACCATCGAAAGCACCACTGAGTTTCCCAGACTTCAAGGATGAGCAACTCGAACAGGCAGCAGAAATCAAATGTAAGGGGTTAATATTGATGGGCCATTTGTATACTATGTGTCTACCCCTTGGTGTAGCAGTGCTTGATTCATATTACCTGCAATGTTTACATGACGTTGCATACTACAGGCACATTGATGCATCTATACATGCGGTTGTGGCCTTGTCGGACTTTTGTTACTACGAACTGGACCTCCAGCCTGATATTACAAAATGGCCTGGCAAGGACTTTTGTAATGAATTCCCAAGTAGAACTGACTTTCCATACTGGATCGGTACTAATTGCGACATTCCATGTGTGTTTGGCAGTCGTAATAAATTAAACAATGCTTGTCTTTGTAAATATGGATATTTTGGGAATGCCTGTGAAGATCCATGTCCAGGTGGAATCCTATCCCCATGCAATGACCATGGAACATGCAATATTACAACTGGAGAATGTGATTGTCACGTCCATTGGAAAAGGAATGAAATAGGACCAGACTATGCATGTTCTAAATGTGCACAAGGTTGGACTGGCTCTGACTGTAAAGTTAGCTACATTGAGACATTTGTGTCACAGGGGATCGCCATCATATTTGGCAATATTCATTTTACAACTCTAGATACAGCTAGTTTCCAAATTGATACACCCGGCTTTTACCAACTACTTACTACACCATCGACATCCATTCAAGCCTTCTTCATTCCCTGTAATGGAAAGACGCCATGCCGTAAAATAATTGAAATAGTCTTTTTGAATGGTGACTCTGGAATCTCCGTCGTAGCTGGCACAAATTTTACCGACACAATTACAGTGTACAAAATGAGCAATGGTAAATGGATAGAAACAACGGAAAGCTTCTCAAACAGAGAGGGAACGGGCAAATTCTCAGTCCTTATTTGGGACAACATTGTAAACGTGACATCCACCGATGATGTCAATGTAGTAGTTGCTGTCTACTCAGAAGTAATGTCATGCATCATTAAAGGTCAAGATTCAGTTGAAGTTGTGCCACTTACCATGCTTGGGTCATGGGATAATAATTGGATGAATGATTTGAATGTTGGAATGCAAATTAATACAAGTCTTGTTGCAGTCAATGACTCCTACTTTGCCACAGATCTACTATCACAAGATTACATCGATGACACAATTAGAGATCACTTCCATGTCGACGTATCAGACAGAGTATTGCAAAGTGACTTAGCCTATGAAGCAAACGTTATCAGTGGTTACATGTTACGATTCTTAAACAACCATGTTACAGTGACTGTCGTGAGACTGGATAACCTCGAAGAATTCTCAATTGAGTTTTGGATCAAACTCCACTTTGACAACTACAGAGCCACCCAAACCATAATAATTATTGATGGCTCTCAACATACCATAACTTTGAAGGTCGTCAATGGTGTACTTCTCGTTGTCTTTGCTGAAATTACTGTGACAACTGATATCACCGTCGAGGCAAACAAATGGTCACACATTTCAATTACATGGCGTAATTATGATGGTCGTATAGCCTTCTACTGTTATACAGCAATCACCAAAGTTACTTTGACATATGTACAGTACAATGTCTATCTAGCAAAGAAATTCAGCATTACAGGCAGCCTTCACATTGGCCAATTGATATCAGCTGGAAGAGTAGTAACAGGAGAAGACTTCCAAGGAGATTTAGATCTTGTGAGAATATGGTCATACTGCAAACACCTAGATGATATCAAAGTTGATCGAGATCAGTACAGTGATGGATATAGACCTGGTATTATCTTCAGTATGCCAATGGAAGAAGGTCATGGGTTAGAAACAGTGGTACACATATATGAACGTGACATCAGCTTTGATGAAGATGGCAAACCAACAGCTAATAGTAGCTCAGTCATGGCTTCACTGACACCGACTGATGCACCACCAACCTGGGTGCTGTCAGATGCACCCATTGATATCACACAGGACTACACACCACATTTCCTAACACCACAATTAAAACAAGATGCCGAGGAATTCTGTTTGGAGATGTTCTACACTGGTATATTTGAGGAACACTGTAATGATCTGATAAGTGCACGAATGTTCTATTATGAGGCGTGTTTGGCAGATATTGCTGCAAGTGATGAGGTCAGTAAGGGAAACGTGTCCGTACATATGTTTGCTGTGTTGTGCCAAAACACAAAGGAACTACCTGAAGATGATTTCTGTGGATTTCATAAATATTGTGAGGAGATTCCAATAGGAGAAGAAGAAGAAATTCCAACTTGGGTGATCATACTTATTATCATACTTATTTTGATAGTGATAATCCTCTGCTGTATCTGCATAATAATATGTGTGCTTTGTAATAAGAAGAAGAAGAGAAAGCGAAAAAGAGAAAGAGATGAATGGCGAGAATTTCGAACTGCAAATTATGGGATGCTTGGGTCAAGTAACATTACCCTTCAAGGGTCAGATGATGGAAGCGAAACTATTCAATTAACTGGTTTTAAATCGACTGGGGATAACATTTACGAAGGCCATCAGTCCACAGACGTCGATAGACATACTATTGTAACACCAAGAGCAGCCTGGTTGAATATACCAGGCGGAAAGCCAATTGATGATAAGTCAACAATAGCTCCGCAACAAGGAGGTGGAAATGATTACATTGGTAGCATGTTCAAAGACTCGAAATTCGGATTTCAAGGAGTCAGCAATGAAATGGATACCTATATGAAAGATGATGATGATATACTGATGAATTCTCCAGATAAAACCCCTAGACAAACCTCATCCCAGGATATACGGACGGGTTCTGTTCTTAGTGCAAGTGCCATTCCTATCTCTGGATGTACCACTGATGACGATATTCCTATACCTCCATTTCTTCAAACGGCTACTCTCTTTGAACTTGCAGAAGAGCAAGGAGCCAATGCTACATCTACTCCTAGATCTGGAAGGCCTCACAGTGGCAAGGTAGCTCCAGAATATGATAGTAATCCAGCCAGCTCTCGAAATTCTCCAGTTCCACAAGCTTGGCCAAGTGATCTTTCTCCACAAGACGATTTACCAAAAGAACCAGAAAGAGAACCGACACCTCCACAAATTCGTAAACGCAATAAAGCACGAGATAAACTTAGGAAGCGTCTTGCCAAGAATTCAGTGCCAACTGAAAAGCGCAGGAAACGTGGTAAACGTCATGATAAAAAACTGAAAGAACTCCAAGAAAGATCTATGAAATCTTTGCCGCCCTCTGAGTCTCCCGATTCTACAGCATCAGCATCTACATCAGCATCAAGTGCAGAACCGATGAATCCTGAAAATGGAATTCCAACTCGGAGTTCCAGCGTCCACAGTCTGAAAAGTCTAGATGACAAAGCCTGGATTGTTGACTTTGATGAATTACTGAGACAGGAAGAAAGCCAACAAATTCCAACAGAGTTGGAACTTCATGCTACACCTCTTCCCAACATAGCATCGGATACCAGCGACTCTGAAGACGATGCTTTGTTAAATGAAGAAAGTACAGCTTAAATTCGTATTTGTATGTACTCCCTGTAGTACATAAAATCCTGTATTATAATATGATAAAACAGTATATAGATTATTTACCAAGCGCATTTTTCACCGTGAATAGTTTTTTGTTAAATGCAAGGAAATTCACGATGAAATCTCCAATGATCAACCTGACAAAGATTGATATTATTCAAGTTATAGTTACCCAGAACATTATATACTTTTGTTTATTAAATCAATAAAAACATTCAAATATCAAATATGTAAATATCATAAGACTGATAAAAGCAATACTTTTATGACGAATAATTCATTTTATTCAAGAATTCAAATCGTAATTCTGATTGTTCAGTAACTAATATGTACATAGGCGATGACACATTCCAGTTTAACTCTTACGAACAGACATTGTAATGTCTGTATTGTCTTATTATGTACTCGGTTTCATATATTCCAATATCAAGAAATGAATTTACCAAAATCTATGATCCTATTCAAGATGATGACAGATTATGCAGATTGTAATATATTTACATTTTAAGACTGCACTAGCTGCAACTGGGATGTTTTTAAAACTGTTTTTTTTTTAGGTATAATGGCTTAACCATAATATCGTACAACCTGGGTGATTATTTTGAATGACCTGCAGGCATATATATTTCTGTACGTATATACATTATATGGTACAATAGATACAACCAATTTTATTTCTTGGTCCGCACCCAAAAATCAGCACCCCGATGAATCTCGATTTTAAAATATTACTATACTATTTATAGATAAAATAGCCCTCTAATTAACATGTACAATGTCTAATTATTGGCATTTTCACAATTGTCAGTAAACATATTGTTGGTTTTGTGATCGAAAAATAAATAATACCCGAGTTACAGGTTTAAGACACATTTGTGTACATACACTATGCATAGTTTTATTACAGTAACAATCTCTCTGAAAACTATTATTTATATGTATGTATGTATGTATATATGTATGTATAGTTAATTCATGTCATTCTGCATTATGGCAAGCAAGAAAATACTAGTTTTCAGATTAATTATCAAAGCATGTATTATAACCTGGACATCTAACTGAATCCATTTATAGAAGAAACAAGCCACCATTTGCCATATTTGAACAATTAATGAGTTTGATATTTGGTACGAAATTTGTATATATTATAAACTTCAACAAAAACAGAAAACTGGATGGTCTCAACAAAACTCAACTCAAAGGGTTTCCAAAATCTCTGACTAGATACGCTCTGGAAATAGAGCATCATCCTGTCAGTGAAAAACATGCGTGTGTGTATATATACCTCAGTGTAAAGTTATATCAAAATTTACATTCCTTTGATGTAGTAATTATTCGACTTACATTAATATTGTACAAACTACTCTCATTTCACCAGTTTTTAAGGTTTTATTCTAGTTTACCATCGTCATGCAATGCGTCACAACAAATCATCTATTTGATGAAATGTGTAACATTTACGACAGTATAGTAAAAACTGTATTACCAATATATGGTCTTTCTCAGTGTCAAGTGTAGATTTTAACACCGGATTTATTCGGGGTTTTTTATTTTCTTAGCAAATGTGGTAAATTTTATATCATAATTTTAAAGGTTTGGTTGCCTCTTTCAAAATTTTTTCTGAAGAAGTGAAAATACTACAAAACCATAATTGTTGTCCAAGGTTTTTGAAATGTTACTAAATATCAACAAAGTGTAAGGAAATAAAATCCCAAAATAGATCAGATATTTTTTCGTAATTTTGCCAGCTGACACTTTTACTATGATAGAGTGACCCACGGCAACTGTCATAATAATACATGTCAATAGTTTATATGTATACTAGTGAATGCGTGATGCGATGTATGTATAATCGATGGTGTATATTACAATCATTGTACCCTCAGACTAATATGAATTGTAACATATGGAGAAGAGAGGTATTGTTATATATTGTATTGTACTCAGAATTTATATATCCGGAATAAAGCATTTGCAGTCCACGTCTCTTGTGTGTGTTTCACTCTCATTAAAAACGGTTTGAAGGATGTATATAAACACCATTGCGATAGATACCAATAGCGGACTTGCAATCCAGACTGAGCATGCTCAGATGCAAAGGATTATGGGATTATCTGTGGTTATCGTAATACCTAATTTGGGGCTACCGATGAAAACAACCTCCCACAATGGTCAGAGTAACTATGAACTGATCATTTGTGGTTCCAAACAATGTAACAGTATTGTTTACTATACCAATTCATAATTATTTATTATCGCATTTCCCACGATGCAACATTCAACATGGCGGGTTTGCAAGTTCCATATTGTATGAACGAGTCTTTGCATGTTGATTTTTTTTTTCAAAACACGGTCAGTGATACTGGGTACGATTCAAAATTTTCCAACGTACACATTTATATTAAGTATTCATCTTTCACGTCGTAATATGTAACATTGTACTGTACCATTTAAATGAATGCAAACCTACCTAATTATGGTTCCATTTCTCATCGTTACGTGTACATGAAACTATTAATGCTATCATGACAACAGTAGTTGCGTATGTTCATCAGAATCCGTGAATCATTGTAAGACGTAAGCTAGATCGACATCACTCGTCATTCTGTGACAATTGATAGTAAATGACTTTAAAGGTGTAAAGATATTAAAGACAAATGGTAACAAGTTTCATAATAGATTGAAATGTAAAGAAGAGAAAATGCATACATTCACAACCAAATTCCACAATGTAAAACGCCCTATTATATCCCCACAATAAACTTTTGCCGACCTGATGAAATCAAATTGAGGGAACCCTGGAATAAGAAAAGTGATACTATACCACATTGTAATGTCAGTGTATGATTCTGACACTGCTTAAGAGCGAACGGGGACTAATGCTGTGCTAAAATCATAAGGAATTGGAATAATGTTGTCATTCTTCCTTCGAGTCAGGCAGCGAAATATTTAATTTTTTGAGTTGATGAATTTCATATTATACAAAGCTAACAAAAAGTATACTATTAAATCGTCTACACAAGATGGTATTGAGGCTTGAGTTTCTCGGTCCATTTTTCGTCTCGAGCATATATTCAATCACGTCCAGATCTTCCAAAGATCATGTGATGTCGACTATTTTATTGCCACTTGTCACGAAAGAGAATACACACAGGTAAAATAAAAGGTACATACATATCACAGTAAAAAGTTAAAGGTCTTCCAATATTTGCCCTATCTGTACTATCCATTTCTCTTGCCTGTAAATTATGTGAATTTTGAACAATATGTAAGTAAATGGTAGGACCGTTGATATTTGGGGTTACCAGTTTATATCTACAGTTCAAAATACAAAATATAGTATAGAGTTACAAGTACTGAAAATCCAATGGCATAGAATTGGCCATATCCACATGATACCAAAGATGCAAAGATATCACAAAGCTCTCTATTTTGTAATGGCATTTACAATCCAAACATTGCATTCAAATTTGGAGGACAAATACTCTAGAGCTAGTTCTGTCTTCCTATCATATCACATCGCTATTGTACTGTCAAGACTTTTCCAGTCAGTCCAAGACTTTCCAAGGGTCACTCAGGCCCGCACGTACACGTAGTGGGTGATACTGGGTGATATCACAGGGTGCACGTGCAGCTTCATTGATTTTGATAAAACAACAACACGGATAGCTCAACCTATGGACCAGCAACATTAACTTGATTTACATAATATATACAATGGAATATTGAACTACACTATTAGTGTTCAAATGATGGTGAACCTGTCAAGGTCGTTGGCGTATAAATGATAGTGAACATGTCATGGTCAAACTGAGAGACAGATTGTGTTGACAGCAGGTAATGATGGATTATAATACAAAGTTGTCAGTTCTTTTGTCAGCCTGATACTCGTTAATCTAAGCATATGTGTACCAAAGACAAACACTATCATGGTGTTGATTCCATTGTTGCTCCATCCAGTTATTTTCGTATTGATAGTTAGGTCAATTCTTATTATGTATACAAAGTATCACATTTGTGTCAATGCCAACTGTGAACTAGTTTTGGCTTGATTAATTATGATGATCTTGTCGTGATCAGGGTCTATAATTTGCATAGCCTACACTTTAGACATTAATAAGGTAATAAATATTAAACTTGTAACTAGCTTATGATTATTAACTGTTACAATAGCTAGAATCCGCATAGAGTTTTGGGAGATTTGCATGTAATTGATCTGACTGTGACCCAAAGAAATATCTACACATTTTTCTTCAAATTACTTCTTTATTTAGACAAGGGAAATTCTGGTTACCTGAAGGCACGATTCAAATGCAATCCACGATGCATTAATGTTTCCGGCTGAACAAAGACAGCAAGTAATATCGGGAAGAATATCATACATACATACATACATACATACATACACACATACACACATACACACACACACACACATACACATACATACATACATACATACATACATACATACATACATACATACATACATACATACATACATACATACACAAGCTCAATACTGTCGATTTCCTACCATTGAGTGTTCGACTCGTATTATGACGTGGACCACCGCAGAATTAGTGACGTCAACATGCATTACCGTACGCGCGATGTGGTATGACTAGAAAACAAATCCCGTATATTTTGTTCGAATGCAGTCCTTTACCCTTACAGATTGAATCGATAGGTACATCTTTTATATAGACCCCCGCCTTCAATGTTGAATACAAATATGCAATGTGTTGACGCTATGAGATAAAACAATACATATCTCTCTCCCCATACAAATTGCCAGCTCAAGAGATTGTAGTTCTATATGTTAAACACTTCATGAAATACCGAACTCATCACAAATTACGAAAAACTCGTATAATAGTCATTTGCCATAAATGAATAAAGGGTGACTAAATATTTTACAAAATTAATAAATCGTATGGAGTGGTTCATATAGGGTATAATACAACATACATATATATAATATGGAGACTTCTCTCTTTTGAAATATTCATTATTATCTGTAATCATATAGTAATTACATGTCATCGCTTTATTACCTACCGTATGTAACTTGAATCACACATTGACGATGACAACATCTGTGTGCCCTACTTCTTAACAAGGCATGCTGCAAATTACATATAATAACTGCATAGGTAATACTATGTTGATGGTAACAAAGGATATAGGAACTACAACCTCTATGGAAGTATTCATTTTGCGTCTGGGTATATAACGTCTATGCTACCTGTTATGTCTCGTCACAGATAAAAAGATTAAACAAAATGACTATTAACTAGTCGTATACCTATAGTCACCCCTTATTTTGTTGATTGTTTGCGATTTGCATATTCCTACGTGATTCAGTTCAGTTTTTCAAAATCATTTAAAGTTACCAATACTAATATATTTCTCGCATTATAATGCCGGACTGTTGATTACATTTAGATAACCATTCCCTGAAAAGATATCAATATGTTCGTAATTTTGTACGACATGACTGTTGATAACATTGAGATAAAGAGATGCTGACAATACAGTATATTTGTTTTAATTTTGATTGATCGAAGAGGATGTAGAAACACGTACATGCGTATCATAATATGAATACAATGATTTCGTGTGTATACTCTGTTATAAAGGGAGTTCAGGTCAGTGTACAGTTGATATCATCACAAACTAATATTCGAGGTTATATATTTAGCTACAAAATTAGAGAGTGGAATTTCCAACCAGCAACAATGTATTTGCTTTCCAAAATATATATGCTGAAAGTATTTTCAGGTCAAAATGCAAAGATCATGATACACTATGCGAATTGTTAAATATTGCAGTAAATAAACATACCGTACTAATATGTAGATATGTGTAAATAATTGAACACTTTGGGCAAAAAAGGAAGAGACTTTAGACTAACACTTAGAACATCACAATGTTGTAAACAGTAGATAACTTTAGACTAACACTTGTTGTAAACAATAGTTTGTTAAAGTGATACGGAGAGTGAAATACAATATCAAAATTAAATCGTGTCAGAAGCATACACGCAATAAAGTCCTAGATATCTATAACATAGCTAACATCGAGTTATCAGAGATATATTATTGTATTTGTTGTGTTATTAATTGAGGATGTCCCTATTCAGCATAAATGCAACCATTTATACATAATATCTAGACTCTTTATAGGGATTCATACTAGTATTTGTCTATCAATTGGTTACTATATTTTACATCATCCATCGAATCTATGTTCATTCACGGTTGTTTTTTTTAAATTATAATATCTCGTTGTAGTATTTTCCTTCCTAACATATGCTGGTATGACAATGTCATACGGTTTTTTTTAGAATGGCCATACCGATATAATTTTTAGAAGTCCACTCATAAAAAAATATGATCGGTGTAATTTGTGAGGTTTAAATTTGTTGTTTGTTGTTGTTTGTGAGTTTTCTATTAAAATCCAAGGAAATATATTTGATTGATTCACATTTTTATACATAATCATATCGTAACTTTTCATCTTCCTTAACGTCCGTGAACATGACTGAGCTATTGGCCGTTTGAATATATTCCTCAGCCTCGCTATCGGTACTACCGTCGTTTTTGGCTGGCATTGTAACTCGAATTCTTCTAACATCTAAATTTAGATTAATGCGGTGTTTGGGGTCACACTGGTTTTATCTGACTTACGTTAGTGAGAGTGATCATACGACTTCCGTTTCTGATTCAAAAATTGGAGAATTTTCATCTCTTATTATCTTTTTTGTGGAAGGAAACATCACTCTACGATAACATCTGTATAGACCACGTAAAGGTAACAAAACTATTTTGTTCATACATATATACACATTCATTCGTTGTTCGTACTTCACTGCCGTCGTTTCAAAGTAGATATTGCCATTTATAGTTATGATATCAAATGGTATAATGTAATTGCTACTGATATATAGTAGACTAAAGACAACAGGAATGCTTTACGTAATTACTATATATATGTTTTATCTCAGGAAATTTAACATATGAATATAATTATGATTATAAAAGTGTCGATCTAACACTATTATCTGTGTATTAACTACCTTTTATCAACCTCTTTTTGCGGAAAAATATAACATTTTAGTTCAAAAGTACACTAATAGAAAGAGTGCCATTTACTAATGATGATGGATATATCACCGTGGCAACTAGAATTAACTAATATTTTGGAAAGGTTTTTTAGCCAAATGTGTTTTGTATGTGTTTATCATTATTAGTGGAATTACAATTTAAAAGCAGCAGGTACCAACAAATGGCGACCAAAACTGTTCACCAGCTTGGTAAATCAAATGAATCACAAAGACTTTCACTCACTAGTAGTTCGACTTTTAAACGTTGGGTTTTCAATCTTCCTGGCTGGTTGACGACGCTCATCAAAAACGATCGCTAATTAAGGACACAATGATAATTGAATCCAAAGCGTGCTACTGAATGTGATACGTATATCACAGACAACCATTGTTGTCGATCCATTCATTAGACTTGTCATATCACGTTTCAAAGGGATGTTGAAATAGCATAACATTATTGTGACTTCAATGGCAGAACGTGCCATATTATTTGATAATAACCATCACCCACAGTTTATTAATGTATCTAAACAAGGCAGAGTATTGTTATCTGTTTGGGAACAAGAGAAAGCGAGATAACAGTAGTCATTATCAGAAACGCTTAATTCATCCCATAAAAAGAACAACTTTAATTGACAGTTCACACAGATGAAAACAGAAAACAGAAAACAGAGTGAAACAAAACTAGTTCAAAGAGCTATAACAACAGTTGCAGAATTATATCAGTTTACCGTACTAATCAATTATCTCACAGGAAATCAACCACACATCAATATCATCCCTCCCAAACACACGCACACGCACGCGCGCGCGCACACACACACACACACACACACACACACACACACACACACAAAGAAACAAATAAACACAGACAGACAGACAGACAGACAGACAGACAGACAGACAGACAGACAGACAGACAGACAGACAGACACGAACATAGACACACATATGCACACAAAACACATTTGTCTGTCAACCGTGCTAAATTTACATTACTCATTAGATAGAAAAAATTATCTTCAGAATTTTCGACTAAAATGTACTATTTCATTTACATCCGGGCTGTCGTGTTAATAACTCGTTGTTAAAAAGAAAGAGTGAATTGGGTATTATTTTTAAAAATTCTATTATGTACGATACATCAATTGAAAGTCTAGGTCAATCACGTGACAACGTACTGAACAGGGGCGTAGCTATGGCCACATATTTTAAAACGTGAATAGCGGGTTTGTTTGTGCGGGTTTGGTCCGCTGTATCGGGACGGCTCAAAGATCAAGAGGGGTTACACCCTCACCTGTACTCCACCCCACCCCACCCTCACGCGCACTCACATAAGTCGGGTGTATGATCAAAATAACCTATTAACGCGTTCTCCTATAAAGTTATTAATAATCCAATAAAAAAACATCTGGTCTGTTTAAATTCTGTTTTAAAGTAAATACAGTACCGACCATGAAGTGTTTTAAACGTAGGAAAATCGCTAAGCAGTAAATAAGCTCACATAAAGATATGCATTTTCGCTTTCCGCTTCCTGACATTTTGACCTTAAATTCTTTTTCGATATTAGTGATTTCGGGGATAAATCTTAACACCTGTAATTTTTTATTGGGGGGGGGCACAAATGGCCATGTTTGAACGTGTTAAGTATTGCCAACACAAGATGTCAATAGATAACGTAGAGGAAATAGATAGTGATGACACTAGTTGACTTAAAAGAATTTCAGGACGTGTACATTCATGCTATTAGCATTGTTCCTATGTGCTTATATATCCTTGACATTAATATGTCGTTGTTCTTTTGTTGTTGTTGTTGTTGTTGTTGTTGTTGTTGTTGTTGTTGTGGTGGTGGTGGTGGTGGTGGTGGTGGTGGTGGTGGTGGTGGTGGTGGTGGTGGTGGTGGTGGTTGCTGTTGTTGTTGTTTTTGTTGTTCTTGTTGTTCTTGTTGATTTGGTATCGTTACTGCTGCTACTGCCCTTTATGTCTCGGCATGTGAACGTTCGGGTCTTATCGTGACAGACCTAGATATGAATACCATTCATCATATCCATATGTTAAAACCTGTCCCTATATTTCTCTTAGCAACGAAAAATAGCATGTGCGTGATTGAGAGGTAATATATAAGATTCATCGTCCTAGTTGACAGATTATAATGATATGATATCGCATCATGTTATGTACGAATTATCGCAATAACTCTTTGAACTATCTATTGACAAATAAAAAAAAAATTGGTAGACTTCAACTCAATGATGACATACTGAAATTAAGGTGTGTCATGCTGCTCGTACGATATCGATATGACGTCAGCCTGTAATGCATCACAGTAAGCATGGAAAGGTGACTGTGAGATCGCTTACTGGATATTCACTGGTACAGAACAGATTAGCGCTAGCATAGACATGAAACATACTCGGTTTCAAATGACCTGGTACGTAATGTACATGCTTCGTTTTAATTTACAAATAGATATACTGAGTTGAGATAATTACGTGTATTGGTGTAATTATGCAAATTGTATTTACATGGCAACAACACAATCTCTCATAGAAGGTCGCTATCATAATTTATTAACAATGATAAATTTGCATATATCCAGCTGTCTTTTGTACCAACAGTTGTTCTGTGTGTGTTCAAAGTCAACGTATGTTACCTCTATTGCCTATGACAATTTATTGTCTTATAAATTATATTCATTTAATGAAAATGACGTAATTTTTATCATTTCACAAGTCTAAATGTTACAGGTTATACTGTAATCTATTTGGGCAGAATACGCACAAACGTTTTTCCCCCCGCTAATAAATCCCACTAACGAACTTTTATCAATTTGTCATATTGCTATATTTAGTTTTGTGAAAGATGGCAACACCAGTTGCACTGGCCGACTGGATAAGTTATTTACAAGTAGTGTTTAGATTGTTACTTCTCAACTTGTACCCCTCCCCTCCCCCGCTCCCAAACTTAGAGTGGTACCATTGCCACACATTGTTTTAACGAATTATCTACATGATACATGTAATGTGAAATGACGGAACTCATCAAGACGGAATTTCTTTTTCTTTGTATTACCCACCCAGCTGCTTTGATGACGTAACAATCTTATAAGTTGAACTTTATTTGCAAAGTCGTCAACCATACTGTGATAACGAGTGTGTTATCGTCATCTCATACTTGATATTAGGTTCGTATCAGATACATGGGCGTGTTTTCTACATCAACAGCAACTTGTTTCCAACAGCTGTGGTTTATGCAACAGATTGGAGTTGGAACTTATATGCTATTGTGTAAAATCTAGATTATATCTGAAACAACAGAAAGTCAACACCCAATAAAAATAGTGTATTTTATTAACACTCGTTAAATGACAGTATTGTGTTCAGCCAGGGACGTTTCAACTTCACAAAACAGATAGTTCAGTACAGCTGCGGTATCTCTTATTAGTGAAATTAGTGATGGATTGTTTGTGGTTTGCATGACGGGTCTTTCAAACACTTTTCAAAACCCGTCCTGCAACCCACAAACAATCCATCACTAATAAGAGATACCCGAGCTGTACTGAGCTATCAAAACATATCTGGAACTTAAAGCCAAGAGCATAACATCGACTGGTCAGTCATCACTTTACTTTGGTTATTTTTCTAAATAATCTTGGGCACTCTTTTGACTTTTTCGCAAACCAGCTCTGTCCTCAAATCCGACTTTTCGACCTATAACCGTGACGCTTTTCTTTCGGAATTAGGCGATGTTTCCTGGCAGCCTGTTGATGATTGTTCAAACCCCAATGACGCTTACGAGATTTTCTGTGACCCGTCTAGTGAAGTGTATTCCAAGCATGCTCCCACCAAACCGTACAAAACAAAGGGTAAAGCTATTCGCAAGCCATGGATGTCAAAGGGCTTATTCATTTATTCTCGTAAGAAACACAAGTTACTCGCCAAAATGAAAAGGTCGCCAGATAATTCCAACATTCGTAATTATTATAAGCGATATCGAAATAGCTTGACAAAGGTGCTAAAGTCTGCCAAACGCCGACATTACCATAAACAATTCCAAAATGCTTTGGGCAATTCGAACAAACTCCGGAATATAATTGGTGAAATCTTGGCAACGAATGGCAGATAAATATATGGTATCACCAAGACAATTTTAAACAACCCGGACATGCTATTAACTGATAAAGACAGGATTGCCAAAAAGTTCAAATCTTTTCTTCACAAACATTTACCCAAACCTAGGATGGTCCATAACCCCGCCTGTCAGTTTCTATTATTATCTTGGTGAAAGTCGTCCCCATTGATCCTTCTTCCGTCCTGTCATTGATAATGATATTGTGAAGATAAGTCATCGCATGGACCCATGTAAAGCCATGGGACATGATCACATTCATCCTAAAATGGTCATCGATGCATGTCCTGTTATTTCTGATCCTCTACCATATATTGTAAATTGCTCTTTGGCTACAGGCATCTTTCCAGATGCTCTTAAGTATGCAAAGATCACTCCTATCTATAAAAAGGATCTGCTCTCGATTTGGGCAACTATATATAGGCCAATCCCAAATCTACCTACGCTTAGCAAAGTTATCGAGTCAGTCGTTAAGGACCCGCTCTTATCTTTTCTGGACGTTCAACATTTTTACCAGTACCCAGTAGGGTTTCCGAAAACATTATAGCACCAACTCCTTGCTGATCTTGTGTCTAATCTTTCTGAAAACGGAAGCTGGTATTTCTAAAGACCGCAAAAAACTTAGAGTATTGACACGATTGATCTCAAGAATCTACACCCCAATGTAGGTGAAATGTGGCGTACCTCAAGGATCTATACCCCAATGTAGGTGAAATGTGGCGTACCCCAAGGATCTATACCCCAATGCAGGTGAAATGTGGCGTACCTCAAGGATCTATACTTGAACCTAGTCTTTTCCTACTATATATCAACGATATTACTTCCTCGACTGACGCCTTTAACTTTCGTCTTTTTGCGGATGACACCAATCTCTTCAGATTCATAGATAACCCCCTCCATTGATTTGAATTATATAAATGACCATTTTAACAAAGGTGTGTACTTGGTGCCGACCAAATAAACTCACTATTAGCTTGGATAAATCTAATTATATGATTATCAAAACTCAACAGAGGCGGATCCCTGGATATTGGTAACACCACTATAGTAAGTGTGTCCTCAGCCATGTACTTGGACATCTCAATTATATTGATCAACACAAATCTCATATCGAGACAGTAAGAAGCAAGGTTAGTCCTATATAAGGGGCATTATACGTGGGAAACAAGATTAGTCCTATAGGGGCATTGTACGTGGGAAGCAAGGTTAGTTCTATAGGGGCATTGTACGTGGGAAACAGGATTAGTCCTATAGGGGCATTATACGTGGGAAGCAAGGTTAGTCCTATAGGGAGCATTATACGTGGGAAGCAAGGTTAGTCCTATAGGGGACATTATACGTGGGAAACAGGATTAGTCCTATAGGGGCATTATACGTGGGAGGCAAGGTTAGTACTATAGGGGCATTATACGTGGGAAACAGGATTAGTCCTATAGGAGCATTATACGTGGGAAGCAAGGTTAGTTCTATAGGGGACATTATACATGGGAAGCAAGGTTAGTCCTATAGGGGGCATTATACATGGGAAGCAAGGTTAGTTCTATAGGGGGCATTATACGTGGGAAGCAAGGTTAGTCCCATAGGGGACATTATACGTGGGAAACAAGGTTAGTTCTATAGGGGACATTATACGTGGGAAGCAAGGTTAGTCCCATAGGGGACATTATACGTGGGAAGCAAGGTTAGTCCTATAGGGGCATTATACGTGGGAAGCAAGGTTAGTCCCGTAGGGGGCATTATACGTGGGAAGCAAGGTTAGTTCTATAGGGGACATTATACGTGGGAAGCAAGGTTAGTCCTATAGGGGACATTATACATGGGAAGCAAGGTTAGTCCTATAGGGGACATTATACATGGGAAGCAAGGTTAGTCCTATAGGGGACATTATACGTGGGAAGCAAGGTTAGTCCTATAGGGGACATTATACGTGGGAAGCAGGATTAGTCCTATAGGGGACATTATACGTTGAAGCAAGATTAGTCCTATAGGGGACATTATATGTGGGAAGCAAGATTAGTCCTATAGGGGCATTATACGTGGGAGGCAAGGTTAGTACTATAGGGGCATTATACGTGGGAAACAGGATTAGTCCTATAGGGGCATTATACGTGGGAGGCACGGTTAGTACTATAGGGGCATTATACGTTGAAGCAAGGTTAGTTCTATAGGGGACATTATACGTGGGAAGCAAGGTTAGTCCTATAGGGGCATTATACGTGGGAAGCAAGGTTAGTCCCGTAGGGGGCATTATACGTGGGAAGCAAGGTTAGTCCTATAGGGGACATTATACATGGGAAGCAAGGTTAGTTCTATAGGGGACGTTATACATGGGAAGCAAGGTTAGTTCTATAGGGGACATTATACATGGGAAGCAAGATTAGTCCTATAGGGGCATTATACGTTGAAGCAAGGTTAGTTCTATAGGGGACATTATACGTGGGAAGCAAGGTTAGTCCTATAGGGGCATTATACGTGGGAAGCAAGGTTAGTCCCGTAGGGAGCATTATACGTGGGAAGCAAGGTTAGTCCTATAGGGAGCATTATACGTGGGAAACAGGATTAGTCCTATAGGGGCATTATACGTGGGAGGCAAGGTTAGTACTATAGGGGCATTATACGTGGGAAACAGGATTAGTCCTATAGGAGCATTATACGTGGGAAGCAAGGTTAGTTCTATAGGGGACATTATACATGGGAAGCAAGGTTAGTCCTATAGGGGGCATTATACATGGGAAGCAAGGTTAGTTCTATAGGGGGCATTATACGTGGGAAGCAAGGTTAGTCCCATAGGGAACATTATACGTGGGAAGCAAGGTTAGTTCTATAGGGGACATTATACGTGGGAAGCAAGGTTAGTCCTATAGGGGGCATTATACATGGGAAGCAAGGTTAGTTCTATAGGGGACATTATACGTGGGAAGCAAGGTTAGTCCTATAGGGGACATTATACGTGGGAAGCAAGGTTAGTCCCATAGGGAACATTATACGTGGGAAGCAAGGTTAGTTCTATAGGGGACATTATACGTGGGAAGCAAGGTTAGTCCTATAGGGGACATTATACGTGGGAAGCAGGATTAGTCCTATAGGGGACATTATACGTTGAAGCAAGATTAGTCCTATAGGGGACATTATATGTGGGAAGCAAGATTAGTCCTATAGGGGCATTATACGTGGGAGGCAAGGTTAGTACTATAGGGGCATTATACGTGGGAAACAGGATTAGTCCTATAGGGGCATTATACGTGGGAGGCAAGGTTAGTACTATAGGGGCATTATACGTTGAAGCAAGGTTAGTTCTATAGGGGACATTATACGTGGGAAGCAAGGTTAGTCCTATAGGGGCATTATACGTGGGAAGCAAGGTTAGTTCTATAGGGGACATTATACATGGGAAGCAAGGTTAGTCCCATAGGGGGCATTATACATGGGAAGCAAGGTTAGTCCTATAGGGGCATTATACGTTGAAGCAAGGTTAGTTCTATAGGGGACATTATACGTGGGAAGCAAGGTTAGTCCCGTAGGGGGCATTATACGTGGGAAGCAAGGTTAGTCCTATAGGGGACATTATACATGGGAAGCAAGGTTAGTTCTATAGGGGACATTATACATGGGAAGCAAGGTTAGTTCTATAGGGGACATTATACATGGGAAGCAAGATTAGTCCTATAGGGGCATTATACGTTGAAGCAAGGTTAGTTCTATAGGGGACATTATACGTGGGAAGCAAGGTTAGTCCTATAGGGGCATTATACGTGGGAAGCAAGGTTAGTCCCGTAGGGGGCATTATACGTGGGAAGCAAGGTTAGTCCTATAGGGGACATTATACATGGGAAGCAAGGTTAGTTCTATAGGGGACATTATACATGGGAAGCAAGGTTAGTTCTATAGGGGACATTATACATGGGAAGCAAGGTTAGTCCTATAGGGGACATTATACGTGGGAAGCAAGGTTAGTCCTATAGGGGACATTATACATGGGAAGCAAGGTTAGTTCTATAGGGGACATTATACATGGGAAGCAAGGTTAGTCCTATAGGGGACATTATACGTGGGAAGCAAGGTTAGTCCTATAGGGGACATTATACGTGGGAAGCAAGGTTAGTTCTATAGGGGACATTATACGTGGGAAGCAAGGTTAGTCCTATAGGGGGCATTATCTCACTTATACGTCATATTAAGAAAGTAAGAAGCAAGGTTAGTCCTATAGGGGGCACTATACGTGGGAAGCAAGGTTCGTCCTGTAGGGGCATTATACGTGGGAAGCATTTTTTAAGATTAGTCCTATAGGGGCATTATACGTTGAAGCAAGGTTAGTCCTATAGGGGGCATTATACGTGGGAAGCAAGGTTAGTCCTATAGGGGCATTATATGTGGGAAGCAAGGTTAGTCCTATAGGGGGCATTATACGTGGGAAACAAGGTTAGTACTATAGGGCATTATACGTGGGAAACAAGGTTAGTACTATAGGGGGCATTATACGTGGGAAACAAGGTTAGTACTATAGGGGGCATTATACGTGGGAAGCAAGGTTAGTACTATAGGGGGCATTATCTCACGTATGCGTCATTATATGTCAAAATCATTAAATAATTAAATACATAACAGTCTTATCTTGCCCCACTTAAGCTGCTGTATAGAAATACCTATCCGACCATCTTGAATCTCTTCTTCTTCTTCTTCTTCTTCTTCAAAAGAAGCTTGTCAGATTGATATCCTTCTCTGGTTTCGATGCTCCCTCCACTGTCCCGTTTACCCAACTTGGTATACTCTGCAAACAACAGTCCTGCTTAATCTTATGTTGACCAGTTCCAAAGGTAAAGCTCACGGTCAGCCGCCATCACAACTTCAAATATGCAGCTATTCAGCATTGAAATTCACTTCCTACGACGAAACATATTACTAAATGATATCAGTTCAAAAAACAGCTGAAGAGATATCTTATCACATAGTAATGTTTTTAATTTTTCATCTTGTAAATGTTGCTGTGACCTGTCTTTCCGTATTGTTCCTTTGTTGATGTTATCATACATGCTAATTTTGATGTACACTGGATTAGTGGCAGTAAGTGTTTTTACCGCAAATTGGGTAAATTAACCCCGAAAACAATATGTCGACATTTTCGACATTTTCACAGCTCTTGTAAATAGTAGTTATTAGTAGTTATTTCACTATTTCTTTGTAACTCACATCAATTTTATTTCAGTTGTAGTATGGATCATGGACTCGACTAGGTTTGTATACCTATTTCCATGGTCCCTACCACAGTTAATATATTGTCAATTTTTTTTCATAAGTTTTTACATCTAACTTCGGTGAAATAAATAAATAGCACATGCTCCTTCCTATTCAAATGTATCGAAGCATTGCGACCTTTGCCTGACAGAAAAGATATGCATCATATATGCTGGCAAATCTAACTTATTATATAAATCAGAATTAATATCAAAGGGCCAACATCAAAATAGATATATATATTGACCAACTTCCACTGTGACACCCATATAATCTATTTGAAATCATATGTCATTCAAAGTCTAGTACCTTGAGTTCTAAAATATGCATCATGCGAAGTAAAAATCACACTCCAGTACTATTGACCAGGTCGACCATTTCTGAAATGTCTTCTCTTTTTCTGAAGTCTACACCATCATGTCAAGTACGGACCGGAGCAGTCTGTTGAATTCAGACAAAAGTTTGGAGGTCAGTAACTTTTCAAATTGTAATGTTGTCTTTTGATTCTTTAGTTTCCTTTCCTTTCAATTCACTGGAGAAGTACTCCCACGTAAATTTAGCAGGGATGGGAGTTGGTATTTCTTTTCATAAAACATAACACGAATCCACTATTGCATCTGAGAATTTTGCTAACCATGTGGTTAATAAAGATTTGTTTACCTAATTCAAGCTTAACAAATGTCGTCAATTCTTGAATCATATTTAGGAATGCCTCCAAACAATAAATAAAATTGTGGCCGCAGAACGCTAAGCATGGTCATCCAAGATACATTATGTAATATCCTTGAGAAGCCTCTGCATAACCCAAAGCACCTGAAAATCCATATTTATTTGTATTAAACTGTTTCTCAGGAAAAAAATATCGCTTTCCCTTCGCCCTTTTCTACCGTCGAATAACAACAAATTTTAAGATTCTACGAGATATTGATAGTGTCTGCATATATTTGCTGATAGTGAGATCACGAACAATGTCCCTAGCATCTGATATTATTGGAATCGCAGACCAGTATTAAAAAAGCTGTTAGTAATGAATGATACTACAGGCTGAAAAGTTACTAAATATACCACACAGTCAATGTCATGATAGCTTAATAGAAGTTGTACATAATTGTTTGCATGTGTCAAGGTGATAACTCGTTTGTTAAAGTCTGATATACATGTCAACGGTGTTTGAACAGCTGTACAAAATATGAAATTAAACGTTGGAAAGATAGCACAGATGTAGAAGGGGTCATTGGATGATAACGTCATGCATTAAAGTGACCATATGGATAACGCTTTCGACTTTATTTTGGATTCATTCTTAATTTATAAAAAAAATTATCATGGCTTCCTACTTGAAAAATCAATGTGAAACAACATAGACAAAGTTTGTGTTTGTAACTCAATACAATGTAAAAAGCTGAAATATGGGTAAACAAGTTTGTTATTATAAACATGATATTGTGGTACCTTCACTGGTAACCAGTACTTTGTGTACTCTATACACATGGTAACACCTATAACACACAACTGTAGCCATATCTGGAAAGGGTTACACAGCGTTAACAAATTATAATAAATACACATTATTTGACTAAAAGTTGCTTGCTTTCGTCATTCGTAGGAAGGAAATGGCAGAAAGCGATGTTCAAAGATTATTGTCGTTACTTTAATTGTCTTGTGCCTTGCTGCTGTCGTTGTTGTCGTAATATATTTCGTACCATTTGGTGATGGTAAAGGTAATTAAAGTATATTTTTTTAGTCGTTTTATTTTTTATTTAGTAAACACACACACACACACACACACACACACACATACATACATGCATACATCCTTGCATGCATACATACATACATACATACATACATACATCCATCCATCCATCCATCCATCCATCCATCCATCCATACATACATACATACATACATACATACATACATACATACATACATACATACATACATACATACATACATACATTAACTTATGTTTGTGTCATTTAATTGCTGTTACTAAATACCCACCATCTATCATAAGTTCATCTCGTTATGAATATCCTGTTAATGTACAGGTACAGGTACAGGGTCAGGATCAGATGCATTAGGATGTAATGTTAACAACGGAGGTTGTCAGGGAACGTGTTCTGAAGTTGACAATTCCACGGTATGCTCGTGTTCTGCTGGATTTCTACTTGGACAGGATAAGAAGTCTTGTACTGGTGAGTACACTAATTTCTCGTTATTGATTCTATTTTTGAAAAATATATTTGATATTCCTCTTGTCAGCTCGTTTTCATGCCAACAATAACGCATTTTGCATTATGGAAGTTATCGTTAGTTCATTTTGTTAAATTTGTAAGGTGTTTCAGTGTTTCTGAACAGTTTTTGTTTTATAATGACATATTTTTATATTCAAGTATATATCTAGCATTGTACGTGTTTATACACGAAGAACACATGATTCCTCTACCTTAGATTAACTGCATTTTGCGATATTCCATTAACGAGTCTTTTTTAAAAAAATAAATGCAAACACTTTCTTCTGCAAAAATATTCCGCTTTCTATGCAGCTCTTTCATGCTTGAAACTGTACATAGAATGCAATATAATAGGAGGGGGGTTCTTTATGGGAACAGCAGCTAGTATGAATACTAGTTATCTGAGTGGCTTGACTCGATTAGTTTATATACCACTAGTTGTTAGCCTCTCTCCTGCTATATTGAAATACATACAGATGTGTTGTCCTGTTACTTGTAAGTGCGTAATAGAGATTCGTTCGTTCATTCTTTCATTCTTTGATTCAAAATGTACCACTTGGTTTTCATATTAATGTAGATATTGACGAGTGTGCTGTTAACCAGGGTGGATGCAATCATATTTGTAGTAACACAGAAGGATCATATGATTGCCTTTGTTATCCTGGGTTTGCTTTAAGTGGAGATGACAAAACATGTGCTGGTAAGACGTTTTCCATGATATGTTGACACATTTAATCTCTCACTTTCTATACTACAAGGTTGACAGACAGACAGACAGACAGACAGACAGACAGACAGACATGATGATATGACACAGGATATTTCAGCCATTGTCAGTTATGTTCGGCATTTGAAGATACAATCTGGTCAAAATAATGTGGGAGTATGTTTTCTCTCGTCCTGACAGTCTGAAAGTGTGGGGCAACAAGTAAAGGATCAATTCCAGTTAGATCCAATGCGCAAGTTTCATTTTGTTTTTGCCAGACCAAAGAGACATGATGGAAAATAGCCTTAAGGGAATGTTTGTCCCATATTAGCTTATGACTCTTATGAGACGAAAGTCCCTCTACTCGTGTGAAATATTCCACGGGGGCGTGGGATTCTATCTATTACTTTGTGGTCATGTGTATGTACGATTAGAACACGATGTCTTACCTTGTAACGAGTGCTTTCTTTGTGTTCCTATACCAGCCGAGTTGTTCTACAGTGACAGAACTAGTGGAGTTCACTGCATCTTTCCCGAAACTGGTGATAATGAGTTATTGATTGAAAGTGACGGTGCTTATGCTATTGACTTCGACTGTCGAAACGGAATGATATACTGGTCAAGTGTAGCAGACGATGAAATTAATCGAGGCTATCTAATAGATGGAAAAATTGAAGACTCTGAGACTCTTGTCGACGCAGATGTTGGTATGCATTGTGTTTACTCAATTACATGTGCATATATTATATGTGCATGTAAGACTGTACCATTAATAAGTTGCATACCACAATAGTGTAATATATGTGTCTATACGTGATGTAAAATAATCATTTTTATCAGGTAAAAACGTTTTATGTTTAATTAGTACAGTCTGTTTGTCTTGTTTGTTTTGTGTGCATGACTTTCAGTAAATGATACTTTGTAGATTTGTGGCAGTGAGTTTCATTGTATTATGTTTTAGGACAGTCAATTTAAGGATATTCCTCGAATTCTTTTAGAAGTTGAATTATACAAGGCTCCATCTGATCACCAGCACCGTCTATATGTCCCATTAAAATTCAAAACTCAAAATATTCCTACGCAATAAAACATAGCCAAATAATAAAATGTTGTCTTGTCATTGATAGGTCTAGAATATCCAACAGACATAACCATCGACACTGTCAATAACAACTTGTACTGGTCTGACTTTAATGCTGAACATATCGGAATGTTGTCAATGGATGACAACACTTTCCACGTTAATTTGATTTCTGACATGAAGAAACGTGACCCATTAGCTGTAGCAGTCAATCC